>NC_092580.1:452500-650000 GCF_037975245.1 Apostichopus japonicus
GAGCCCTACAGCCAATCAGCACTTGCCGATTCTTAGAAGTCTTTGAGCCTGAGGTATGTAGGCAGCTATGGCGGGCCATCAGTCTCAATCATTGGAGATCGACTTATACCGATTTAAATCGACATATACCAGTTTCCTTCGACATATACCAGTTTCCTTCGACTTATACCAGTTTCATTCTACATATCATCGATTTAAATCGACATATACCAGCTTCATTCCACATATCATCGATTTAAATCGACATATACCAGTTTCATTCTACATATCATCGATTTATTTTACTTATCATCGATTTAAATCGATGATAAGTAAAATAAATCGATGATATGTCGATAGTAACTGGTATATGTCGATTTAAATCGATGATATGTGGAATGAAACTGGTATATGTCAATTTAAATCGACATATCATCGATTTATTCTACATATCATCGATTTATTTTACTTATCATCGATTTAAATCGATGATAAGTAAAATAAATCGATGATATGTCGAAGGAAACTGGTATATGTCGATTTAAATCAATGATATGTAGAATGAAACTGGTATATGTCAATTTAAATCGACATATCATCGATTTATTCTACATATCATCGATTTATTTTACTTCTCATCGATTTAAATCGATGATATGTAAAATAAATCGATGATATGTCCATTTAAATCGACATCTACCAGTTTAAATCGATGATATGTCGAATTAAATCGGTAGAAGTCAATTTCCGTGGACTTATACCAGTTTCTAGCGTCTCAAATTGACATATACCTATTTAAATCGACATATCATCGATTTAGCTCATTAACATATTCCAAATTAAATCGATGATAAGTAAAATAAATCGATGATATGTAGAATGAAACTGGTATATGTCGATTTAAATCGATGATATGTAGAATGAAACTGGTATATGTCGATTTAAATCGATGATATGTAGAATGAAACTGGTATAAGTCGAAGGAAACTGGTATATGTCGAAGGAAACTGGTATATGTCGATTTAAATCGGTATAAGTCGATCTCCAATGATTTGAGACTGATGGCCCGCCATAGGCAGCCAGCCAAAATGTTGGCAAGGTGTGCTTCAGGTCTGCTCAGGTAGAGGGGAGAAAGTTTAATAGGGTAGGTCAGTGGTATTGTTTGAGAGAGTTGGTAAAATAGGATTTAAAGGGGGAAAATAGGAATTATAGCCAGTGGTGTGGCCAGGATTCTGCTAACGGAGGGAGGGGGGGGGGGGGTTATCCCTCATGGGCCCAAAATTGGTGGAATCTGAAAAATGGCCTGAAATTTGGTGGGCCATAAAGTTTTGTGGGCCCTACATTTTTAAGCTCGAAAAGGAATGAGCTTCTGCACCATTGGTGCTCTAGTTTCTTCTTTCACCCTCTGTCTGTCTACATTGTTGGTTCTCTTTTCTTTCATCTTCCGCTGCAGTTTATTCTCCCAACAAAAGGTCGCTATAGAAAATTTAGGAGATACGGCTCAGTCCGAGTACAAGCATGGCTCATCTCTGAACACGGAGTCCAGTGGTAGCGATAGTTACAGGGACATTTTAACCAGTCATAAGTAAGTTTCACTCTCTAAACATGTTTTATTTTAAGCAAGGTTTTGTCAGCTGGCAACATATTATCTATGTTTTATTCTTTTGTAAAACAATTCAAAAATAAGAAACTGACTGGGAAAAGTAAATGCAATGTATTGAGACAAGTTATTGGATAATCCCAAACCGAATGTTTACTTACCATAAATGTAACTGGTTGAAAGGTAACGCTGTATCTTGGTAACGATATTTTAAACTATCTCAAGTTGTAAAGGATTGGGAAGGTAAATAGAAGTCAATTTGGGGTGGGGGTGAGTGGAGGAGGGGTGGGCAGCTAAAACAAGCTGCTTAAACGATATGATTTTTAAATTTACACTCTAAACAGTTGACTGTACTGAAAACTGCACAGTGCATTTTAAAGTAGACCACTATCTATTTCTTGCTGTAAAGCAGAACTGTTTGTAACCTTGTGTTGAGTTTGTTTTGATCTCATCTCCCTTCATGTAATGAATAGGGAGATGAGATATTGTACTTCACTCCACATCAAAAATGTGAGTGAGTGTGTGTGCGTGTCCGTGTGTGCGTGAGTGAGTGAGCAAAATTAAGTATGTCGCAGACTCCTCCTAGACCCCAAGTCCTGTCGAGTTCAAGCTTGGTGGGTGGGAGCCTGACCATGTTACAGGTAACTCATGCCTGCGCGATTGATGACGTCAAAGAGGTTGAAGGTCAAGAAATCTAAAAATTAGTTTTTAGCCATTTTCTGCATGCCAACTTGTTGGACAAAGGCATTAAACCACATTATATGTAGAGAATGAAGAGACAAAGTTTAAAACAAGACAGATTTAGCTGTTTAGGCTTGTAGTTAACGGGTCAATTGAGTTAAAGTTAAAATTGGTCTAAATTGTGCAAAAGAGTGTGTCCTAGACTGTTAGTCCGATCAGGTTCAAACTTGGTGGGTAGGTGCCTGACCATGTACTGTAAACTTGATCTTTGGTGATTGTCTAAATGTCATAGGTGAAAGGTCAAATACCCAGAAAGTGTAGCCATTTTCTGCTTGTCAGCATGTTGGAAAAAGTCATTAAACCACAGATATGTTGACTATAATGAGACAAATTTTAAATTAGAACTTATGCAGTTGTTTAGGGTCAAGGTCAAAGTTCATTGTAGATCCATTCCATCATAAAAGAGATGAGTACCATAGATTGCCATCTTGTCTTATGTTTTAATCTTAATAGATGCTAAGATCCCATAACAAGGGAGTTTATTAGGCAAGTTTCAGGAGAGATATGATTGATAAAGATGGCTACCTTCAAGGTATGCAAGGAATTAAGATGACTAATGAAGCAATCCATGGCAGAATGAAGGTGAGATGACAAAACTATTAATTAATGGATCATTCAACTGTCAATTTGAGTATAGTTTCATTACTTTAATGTATGTTTAATTGCTTTGTTCAAGGGCTGTCCTAACATGTTAGTGTTTGATATCATGAGATGCAAGGTTAAATTGCGACTAACATGCAACATCATGTAACATGTTGAAAATTTCAAGTTTCATTGCTTACACTACATTTCATGTTTAATAGAATGTTGAGTGAAACTACCCACTGCTGTAGGGGAGGAAACATTTGGTGTTTAATCCACAAGCTCCAGCTCATTCATTGGCGCTTAAATTTCAACTCCTACCCAGATCCCAACGAAAAGAGTAAGTGACGTCTGCTCTGTAACGCGACAATAGCATAAGAGACGGTGGTATGAACAGACCTTATGGGGAAAAATTTAACACGTCATTTAACGAAAGTGAAAATACAGTATTCCCCATCTTGGTGGGGTAGAATTCATTTCCCCCGTGGGTTGTATAACAAAAGAGAAATCTGTAAGCAACGATGATTATTAATGCATCTTTGCGTGATTGATTACTAATCCATCTTTGCGTGATTGATTATTAATCCATATTTGCATGATTGATTATTATACAAATATTGAATGGTTATGAGTGCAATAGTGCAAATATTTCATGAGTTGAAAGATGGAATGTTCCATTCAACGGGCGCAGCAGAGTTGAATGGAACAAATTACATCTTTCAACGAATGAAATATTTGCACTATTGCACGAATGGAAACCATTCATTATTTGTTTTATGCAACATATTATATTAAGACGGGTAAAATGCACTCATGCAACCGATTGTTTTGAACAGACAGGTTTCTCTGCTCTCTTACCATTGAAAAAGTGCTACCAAAAAAGTATAACTCATGGTTCTATTTCATAGAGTGGAATAGAGCGGATTTTGCATGCAATCAACAAGCAATTGACCAATCAAATGACCAGACTACAATTAGGTGTTGTATAATAATCCATATTTGCATGATTGATTATTAATCCATCTTCTTTCTGCTTAGACGTTGAAGGACAGCGTAGTAAAATCAGAGGATTCCGTGAAGAGACTGTTAGCAGAGATCAAGATGTTAGGTCAAAGGGTCGTTCAGTCTCATAAAGCCATACAGAAGGAGGAAGAGCCAGGTACATTTTCAAGTTTCTTCCTTTTGGGTTTGGTACATTGAGAGTACAAGATGGATATGATGCTCGCATTGTATAAAATTATTGGTAGCAGTATGCTGGAGACAGTAGGTTGTAGGACTATTGTTTGCGAGCGGGTCACAGATATGGTCATGTGCGAAGAAAGTTGGAATGAATTTCAAAACTAACCAATGAGTCGGTCTTGCGTACAAAGATTTACTTCGCTGCTAAATAAACCCGAGCGCGTTTAACAGGATCATGTCAAGCATAAATCAGGGACGTTTAAATTTGGTGAAAATGTTCTATTTATGGTAGTTCACAAGCGAGAATGTTACCTAACTTATATGGAATTGATGCCAAGTTTTTGTATTGAATGAGTGCAGTTGTTAAATTTTTTGTCTCCGCCATCCCCACCCCACCCCCGGAAAGAAGTATCCCTAACCATGATGGAATATCACTTAGTAATATTCAGTCTTACCGAAGGCGATGGAGTACAACAGAGTTGAGGAGAGTGGAATTTTCCGAAGGTTAAAGTGTCACTGTTCCCCTGACCAACACGGGAATGATGCTAACTTTGTTAATTTAGGCGAGGATAACAGCTAGGTACTTGACTCCATAAAGAACTCTGACATGTGGGTGTATAGAACAGAAAAATATATTGATACAATTACCGACTGAAACACCCGTTCATATAGAACGCGGACCTGTGGGTGTATAGAACAGAAAAATATAGTGATACAATTACCGACTGAAACACCCGTTCATATAGAACTCGAACATGTGGGTGTATAGAACAGAAAAATATAGTGATACAATTACCGACTGAAACACCCCTTCATGAAATTACACCCTTCATATAAATCACAAATTAGGGAATGATTGAATTATAGCATTAGGAAATTCTAGAAATTAAGAAACTTGATCTCTTTTCACATCTTCAAATGACAATTTCAATCCAAAAGTTTGGTAACCTTCAGGTCGCTGTCACTGTTTCACCAGCTCCCGTCTTTTGGGCTACTTTCTCTTTAGGCCAGCACCCCTTGTCTCTCTTGCTCCGCTGATTGTCAAGAACTGCAGGGTACAAAATACGTTAACTAGTATTTTGTCTAAATACATGCTCTGGAATTATCCCGAGGGTATTTGTAAGACGAACCCTAACCACAGTGAACCTTCCTGCAGATGTGAATTTCAATTTGGGATATTGAAAACGCATAACACATAACAACATAAATAATTACATAAACCCACCACCAAGTCCTAAATTATCACAAGGCTCCCAATTCTATAATGCCCCCACTAACTGCTCCAATACAACACTTACTATATGCATACTATCTCTACCCCTAGGGCAGCTTCAATGGCGAGGATTATTCTAGAACATAATCTCTGTATCTGAAATATCATGCCATACCCCAAGACACAATGCTCCTCTCTAAAGTGATCCCTGATTGCATAATCTTGTAACACATGTTACTAAGTATTATTGACATATCCCCTAGGCTAGAGCCAAAGTTGCCTAGGTCGGGATACAAACCCCCACAACAACAGTGACACTTCAATAAACAAAATGTCACTGTTCACCTGTCCCCACATGTTCTTAACAAGGATAAATAATGTGACTTACTTCACTGGGCTTTGACTTGCTCTCCAGGTACAGACTGGCACCACGATACATCCACACAGAACCGGTTACTGGTCAAATTAACTCAGGTGGTGACAATAAGTAATATATGTTTTTTGCATATAAAATGTTGGCCTCGCAGGCTAAGCTTCTCAACAAGCCTGAATACAACTTAGTGCCCTCACAGGGTCTTACCACAACAGCAATAATAACCAACACACCACGCCCACAAATGACACAGCCAGTCTTGTACAACTGTACCTTTCAAACCCTGGGAGTCAAGTGAGGAATATTCTCCAACTCTGAAATGAATGCATACCATGTACTGCTCAAAACAATACATAACACAAAACAAGACACAAACAAGACAAATATACAGGACACAAAGGGATAAAGCTACTTCCTTCAAGTCAGGTACAATCTAGCTTGTGCCATTCAGAGTCACTCAAGTGATACATAAGGCAATACATAACATAAAGAATACATCAAGTTTATGTACTTCGTCCTCAGATTTAGTGTAAAGTATTTTTTTGGGGTGAATATTGTAAGGATAACAAGCTCGTTCCTTTTTTCCTAGAACTGAATAAGTATTCACGCAAAGCAAATTGCTCTTTTACCCATCATCAAAGTAGCTGTGCAGTTACTAGTGTATTGGAAACAATATTATACCTGCCATAAGTTTTGCCATATGGTACTGTGCATTATTTTTTTTTTGGGGGGGGGTTTCCCTTAAATTGTATGCGCATTGTGTCACGTTTGTTTTGACAAATAAGGCTTTGTTCTGTGCAGTGATAATCTTTCCCTATAATCCCAGAGATATAAATATAAATATATTTAGAGGAAACTCTTGAAAAAGTTTGTAACAAAATTAACGCCGAGTCAGGTCAGATCTTTCTGGAAACCCTACACGTAATGAGACTAGGAGAGAATTGGTCTGGGAGGATGGGAGGGGGGGGGGGCGGGTTTTAGTGGAATATTTAGGAACATTGCAGTTATTGTGTGTTGTTCTCCATCTCAATTAAAGACCTGTTATTTATGTGTAAATTAACACCTAGTTACTTAGTATTTTGCTGTTTTGGATGCAGCCAGGGGTGGGACCTAGATTCCCCATCTCTTAGATTTTGTCTGTAACCCCACCAAAACACATATCCAGTACCACTAAACCCACTCCGAACTCTGTTGCTCCATTTACCCGAGCAAATCTTGCTATGAAATTGACTGACTTGCTACACAAATGCAAAGATATTGGGCATTTTTTTTTTCCATTAACAGAAACTCTAGTGTTATCATCAATATAATGATAAACAAAATGGAGAAACTTTCAGCACATGTATTCAAAATAGTAAACACTTACTTATTGCCTCCACTCCACCCTCCAGTTTAATATTCTGGCTTTGCTTTCTGATTATGTGCAGGTTTGAGATGTAGTACATTTCTCCGTCCGTGTTATTGTCAGATAATGAAATGAGAATAAGAATTAATAAAATTGTAAAAGAAAGTTTCCTTCCTCGACAGCATGACTTCATATCCGTCACTTCTTCAGTATCTACCTAAATGACAAATGTAGGCTGAATTTTAGACACAATAATGTCGTAGTCCACCAGAACAAGGTTAATTGCTGATCCAGTTCCAAGCTATTTACCGTTAAAATATGCTAAACCTCCGGTATGTTCCTTTAAAGGCTAACTTGATGATGTTATCAGCTCTTCTAGAACAGGCTTTAATGTTAATGTTAACCCATTGCTTTACATTCTAATAACTCACTCAACCAAAGCATGTTCCTTAAACTTGATATTAAAACAACAACACCCTTGCACCCATTGAAAGAAAATTAGACACCATCTATCCAAAAGTTGACAAATTTGTACTACCACTGTAAACATGTCATTTGAGACAGGTAAATATCTTTTTTGTGATTTTGTGCTGGATCTGAGGAACTCAGCTAAATGGTTAAAGTATTAGACTAAATAGTCTTGTCACTCTAAACCGATGAACCTCGGCAAATTAATGGGTCGTTCCCTTACAAATTAAAAGTGGCAAAAAAAATCCAGCCTGGCCTAATAACGCTGTTTTTCAACCGTTCACAACAAATTAACTGAGGTTTGTTAAGCTTTGTTTCTAAAGTCATCTTTTTTATGAATTTTTCCTTCATGTCTTTCCATTGTAATATAGCTTGTAAATCTATTGCAATCAAAAAATTTTACATTTTTTTTTACATTTTATAATAATATTCTGTAACTACTGTAGTTGATACAACAATACTAGACATTTCACTAGTAGATGGGTTATAAATAAAATTAAAAAAATTGACATTTCTGACATTACATAAGTTAGGGAAATCATTAAATGTTCTTAGATCTCTGTCTGTGGCTCTGACTCCCTCCCACCAAGAAAGTGTTAATCCCCCACCCCCTCCTATCACCCAAAGCAATCCGTTTTTGCCCTTAAAATTATTGGCTATCGTTGACTCATTTGAGTCTTCAAATGTAACATGCATGATCTACACTTTATGCAGAGTTCTTACGTCTACATGGCTTGTGTATTCCTATCTAGTAATTTTCTTTCATACTCTTTTATCGACAGAACCACCTATGGTGTCCAACATGGAACAGCTCCCAGAGAGACCTCCAGAAGACTTAAATTTGTAAGAGACTTGGGAAGATGACGAAACATCAGACAGAGACAATAAATTGGAATCCCAAGCCCCTGTAGCCGATTCAGATCCCTACTCTAGTCTCATTATGGACATGAAAGCCTCCATCTTACCTCCGAGTTAAGTACAGTCTAACTTATACCAGATCAGGAAAGGCTTACAAGACGATAACCTCCTGAAGGCAGAAGAAGACAGAAAAGTTTGTTCCAATTCTGGTAGCGACGTGCCGAACGCTTCATCAATCCAAAATGACAAGCTGATGGAAGTTTCCCCCGAAGGGATTAGAAATGGGACTAAAGTTGAAGAAGAATCGGAAAGTGATTCGATCCAGCTACCAGATAGTCCTGCCGGTCTCAAACTTTCAGGATCACAAACTTTTGAGCCACCGATGTTGCAGCTTCTTAAAAGATATATTTATTATTATTATTTGTTTCATCACATAGTATTTCAAGGTGAACAAGACAATATAAGTACAAATAAGTAAAAAATGTGAAAGGAAGTCAACTAAGAAACCCTTTTGGGCTTAATCGAATTGAGTACTCCCTATCTATATGTACATGTATATATTTATATATATATATATATATATATATATATATATATATATATATATATGTATAAACTGTATATATATGTAAGCTTTTCTACTTCTTTATTTTGTATCACCATGTGTGTAAATATTGAAGCACTAAGATATGCAGTTTTTTTCCTTGAAATAGCAAGAGATATAATAGAGAACACTGTTATGAAAGCTGTACTTAAAACACTTGAAAAACTGCTCTCCTAAATTTTAAGGAATAGTTTGGCAGAATTTTTTTCTGGGGAACTCTACCTTTATTTCATGCATAGTCTTGAATACTTCTGCAATACCATAAGACCATCTCTGCCCTGCACCTAAAAATACTGGGTTTTTTATTCTCTCTTGCATGTTTTCAAAAGTGCCCTTCTCAAGGGTATCATGTTGAAAATTTTCTCATATTTACAGATGGAAATTATGAAGTTATGTCAATTGAGGTCATCAGCGGCCAAAATACAAAAACCTTGTAGTCTAGTTTAGTGAATATCTGTAGCATCGGTAAAATGTCATAATTAGGTGGTAGGTCCCCCTCACTGAGCATTACACTTTGAGCAGTTCTGTTAAGAGGTCAAATGTAAATTGGAGTCATCAGCTGCCAAAAGCCTGAAATCCTTGTCGACATCAAAATCAAAGCTGCGATTATCCTCATGCTCAGAAATGTACAAGAACTGAATGTTCTATGAAGAGGTCAAAGGTCACTTAGGGTCAAATTCTGACCACCTTGATCAGGCGCGTATCCAGGGGGGGCGCGCGTATCTAGGGGGGGCGTTGGGGGCGTGCGCCCCCCCAGGTAAGAAATAGAGGAGAGAAGAAAAGAGAGAAGAAAAAAGGGGAAAAAGAGGGGAAAGAAGGGGAGGAAGGAAGGGAAAAGAAAGAGAAGAAATAGAGGAAAAGGAGAAAAGGAGGGAGTAGAAAAAACGGCAAGCAACTGGGAAGAGAAAAAAGAACAGTGACATAATTACAGGGCTGATCCCTATTATACACATAGGGTAGCCAGTGACGGATCGATGATTTTGGAATGGGTGTGCGCCTCACCCTACCCCTTCCACCGACAACTCCATTTTGACGTTTTCATATTTCCTCTCTCACTAATATATATATATATATATATATATATATATATATATATATATATATATATATATATATATATATATATATATATATATATATATATATATTTATATATATATATATATATATATATATATATATATATATATATATTTATATATATATATATATATATACATATATATGTGTATATATATATATATGTGTATATATATATATATATATATATATATATATACATATATACATATATATATATATACATATAAACAATTGTACAATTGTGCTATGAAACCAACTGTGGCTGGTCTCGAACTCGACCGAGTCGTCGGGAACATGATGCATTTTCAGTATTAGACCAGGATCTATATGCGAACTGCACTAGACATATGTCCTTCGATGCAACACTGCCATCCAGAGATAAAATGTTATACTCCGACCTGAATGCTAATTGTTACCCTAAACCTCGTACCGTAACTCATACAATGAATCTAAAAATAAATTCCGCATGTGATTAGAGAATTGAGCACATCTCCTGTGAATATCATGTAGTGCATGGGGGGGGGGGGGGGGACAGGCGGACGCACCTATCACTTCTTGAGATTGTTCCAATCTGCGTGAAAATGCCCCACCACCCACCCCCACAACCCCTACGCCCAACCCCTCTTATCGCTTCCCAATGGGTTACAAAACTTAAACAATAACCTTCGCCCGTAGTACTAAAACCTTGACAAAATCCGGCAACACACCACTTCATCGATAGATAACGAGTCTAGTGATCGGGCTGTGTATATATATATATATATATATATATATATATATAGAGAGAGAGAGAGATCGTGCATATGGCAAGCCGTTTTAACATTTACTTCGCAATTAGACTTCAGTCGAATACATTTCACTTTATTGGAATACATTCTACTTAAGTGAAATGTTATTCCACTTAAGTGGAAATGTATTACACTTAAGTGGAGTTCAATTTCCCTAAAGTAGAATTCCATTCCACTTAAGTGGAAATGGACATTTCTATTTCACTTAAGTGGAAATGCCTCCCACTTAAGTGGAATTGTATTTCACTTTAGTGGAAATACATTCCACTTAAGTGGAATTGTAATTTACTTAAGTGGAATACATTTCCACTTTAGTGGTATAACATTTCACTTAAGCTAAATAGTCCATCTATTTCACTTAAGTGGAATACAATTCCACTCAAGTGAAATGCTTTTCCACTTAAGTGAAATACAATTCCAGTTGAGTGGAATGCATTTCCACTTAAGTGGAATTGTATTCCACTTAAGTGGAATACAATTTCATTTAAGTGGAATAATATCTTTTGGGCGTCAATTTCACTTATGTGGAATTCTATTCTGCTTAAAAATACAATTCCACTTAAGTGGAATGCATTTCCACTTAAGTGGAATTGTATTCTACTTAAGTGGAATACAATTACACTTTAGTGGAATAATATCTTTTGGGCGTCAATTTCACTTAAGTGGAATTCTATTCTGCTTAAGTAAAATACAATTCCACTTAAGTGGAAATGTTGATATGTGGCTTATATATAAATACAATTTAGGGTAATGTTCGTCGTAACGCATTCAATTGCTCATCACATATGATGATGTAGTCGATCCTCGTTGCACGTGTACATTATGGCTATGGCTAATCATTCACATCTAACATTGCTGGAATGCGATCAAATAATTGTTGTTGTTACAGACACAATTCGAAGTGTTGTTTTCTCACTTGCACAGGGGAACAATCAGTATGATGCACAACAGAGGCGGCTTACATCTTGTTTAAGTAACATAGGCAGAATTCGTAACTTTTTAGATAGTGAAACTTTTGACGAAGTAAAAGATTCCATCCAAAATAAAAAAAAAGTAATACGTTCTCTAGCCCTTGTCAATGCGTTTTCGGCTGTAGCTCCAACCACTTGTAATGTATTTGCCGTTTTATTTTGGTAATGGTATTCGTCAGGTACCAGGTCAGGTACGTACGTACTCACCTTGCACAAATGTTAAGTGCTAGCTGGATCCAGATGGACAGCCGATATTCATTGTGCACATATCGACACCACGTACGTACACGTATCGCGGCAAGTTGTTTATAATGGCGCGCAAAGGCATGGGCAAAGTTTGGCGTTGAATGAACTAGCCAATCACATTCCATTTAAGTGGAATACACTAGCCAATCACATTCCACTTAAGTGAAATAGACTATCCAATCACATTTCACTTAAGTGGAATTGTATTCCACTTAAGTGTAATTGTATTCCACTTAAGTGAAATAGACAGGACATTCCACTTAAGTGGAATTGTATTCCACTTAAGTAGAATACAATTCCACTTAAGTGAAATGCATTTCCTAAGTGAAATACAATTCCACTTAAGTGAAATAGATTTAGCTTAAGTAAGATGCAGTGACAAGTTGATGAATTCAGCTTAAGTAAAATACAATTAAGCTTAAGTGGAATGGTATTCCACTTAAGTGAAATAGAATTCCACTCAAGTTAAATAGTATTCTGCTTAAGTGAAATTGAATTCCACTTAAGTGAAATGTATTCGACTTAAGTCGAATTGCGAGGTAAATGTTAAAACGGCTTGCCATACGTGCACTGACCTAAATGGAGTGTAACCACTCCCGATTTTGCAATTTCCCAAGATCAGGCCCGAAAAATCCCAAGAAATACCAAGAACACTGTGCTGTATGGATTTCTAGCAATATCCAGCGATATCTAGGGATGAATATCCCAAGATCTTACCTAAACTGAAGGCAGATAGAGAATCGAAACCTTCAGTGTACTGAACTTGAAACTGTGCGTCTTTCGAAATGAAAAGAATGTGGGGAATTGCACAATAAACAGATCAAAGTTATATATTTCAGTCTCATTTCAATTATTCGAATTTGTTAAGCAAACAGCAGATATCACATCATATCAGTGAGCATGAAAATGGCGTTCCAGGATGAACAGCCTTCAAACCATGGGCGCAGATCCTGGTGGGGACAGCAGGACGCGTCCCCATCAACTTTTTTTCAGTAGTGGGGACATAATATACCATGTCCCCACCAATTTTTCTTGACCAATAGCTGCATTTCAAGTTCCCCTGTATTGAACTTTGGCGCAGTTAGATCCAGCCCAGCCCCTCGGTTCCTACGCCCTTGCTAACCACTGCGTCACTGCAACTGTTGAGAAATAATGCTAATTTTTTCTTCAAAATGGAACGGAGGGTGATGTTCAAATGCTGTACAGGATAACTCAAAACGTACACCTTTATTGAACTTCATATTTCAAATGGTCTCAAAATTGGCATTATTTTCAGTGATTTATACTACATGACTCTAGGTTTGGCAGTAACTTGTGAAAATGTTTCATAGTGAAAATAAAACAATGTCATGTTACTCATTAATTATTAAAGGGTTGGCAGAGCTGCTTTTCTTGCTCAAATTGATCAAAGAATATGTCCATGTGCTCATACATAGAGCATCTGTATGTCTTTATATCACATAGGAAGACTGTTCTCTCTGGGTATTGAAACATTTTGGAATATATATTCTACATTTTGAGCCCTTAAAAGATCTTAATTCTTTTGATTGCCTTGTTGCTAAAGTAATGGTCAAGACAACGTTTCCTGAATCTGCATAGCTCATGTCGCGGAGCGGTTGAAAACTATTAATATACAACAACCAGTTAAAACAACAGTATCAGGCAGTATTTTATCACCCTCCGTTCCATTTTTGAAGAAAAAATTACGATTAAAACATTGAACACTTCTATCGCTTAGCATACAATTTCCGAGGAAACAACACCGTGAAACTGGAGAACATTTATGAATAAGAAAGGTTTGATTTGACTGCGTTGAAATAACTGGCAAGATGCGTGGAGCGCTCTCTATCGGCCTCTTTTTTGGTCAGTTTGCAACTTTAGAGGAACAATAGAAACCCGAAAAAACTTTTAAAACGAACAAAGGATTCACAAAGCTTTGTTCTGCCTAAAAGATAAGCAGAGGCCAAAAGAGGCCTAAAAGATAAGCAGAATGAAACTGTTAGCAAACTGCTTATCCACTAGAGAGCCTGTGTAATAGAATGTGTAAAAGTTTCGATCCTAGCAGGATCTTCTTCAGAGGCTTAAAAAATAAGATCAGCAGAAAGTTTGGTTTATTGTAGATTTGTGTGCGCGGAATTAGCCCGATTGATACGGGGAAAGGTGATTAATTTGCTCTAGGTGGGATCTGGTGCGGTTATCTATAATTCTTTCGGAAATCTTACATACGGCTGGGAAGAGACTAATTGGTCGATAGTTTTGAATTTTGGTGCGGTCTTTACTTAGTTTCGGTATTAAAATCTTTTTGGCGGATTTCCATGGGGTTGGGAAATAACCCAGTCTAAGGAGTTCGTTAAATAGTGGGAAAATATGAGAGTTAATGAATATCGGAGGGGAGTTTTTAGGCATTTGGTCATTTATGTTGTCAGGACCAGTGGAGGATGCATTTTTTAGTGGCACTATACCAATTGTTTATATCTATTTTATTGAGCAGAGGGATGTTTTTTGTTGAGACATCCTAATGGGTTGGTGTTAAAGCTGGTTGCATTTCTGATAATTGTACGGTCTATTTCGTGTTTACAGCTGATATCGTATCGGGGGCCATCGTAGATATTGAATATACTTTTAAAGTACGATTCAATTAGCTTTATTTGGTCTTGAGTTTTTGTGATGAGGTTACCTACGTTATCTCTAAGGCCTTGGTCTGTTTTACCTGTGTTTGGGGTTGTAATGGGGTTAATGATTTTTTTAAATTTTCCAAAAGTGTTTCGGGTTTTTATCATTACTTATTAAATCGCAGTTGTTTGGGACGCGGTTTTGTTCATCCGCCAATATTTGTCTGTTTATTGCTATTTAAGTTGGTTAATTTGGGTTTTTAGAGTTAGGTCTCGGGAGATGATATAGGTTCTACGTAGGCGACGTCTGAGTTTCATAAGTGTAAGGATTTTCTTATTTAGTTTTCGTTTTCTGTTTTGTTTTTAAATGACAGTGTCTTTTGAAAGTATTGAAGATATGATTGATGGGCAACGCTGTCACAGTAATTGTCGATGTAATTTAGCCAGGCGCGGCGGAACGGGAAAATTATTGGGGTGCTAATGTGTTAAGATTATCTAAGCGGAGCGCCACCATGGGTTGATGCGGAGCGTACAAGACAATTTTGGGGTTTTCAAACCCCCAGATGCCCGGAAACGGCACTTGCCGAGTGTTTTATGCTGCGAATACCTAGCCCTAAGATATGGGTCTCAAGCCTGCAATTTCTCAGATTGCACCAACAAATCTGTAAAAGCATTGTAATTTGTATATTCGAGGGTGTTTTAAGAGAGTAGCTATTACTCGTAGTGTACTCGCAAAGACGTTTTTGAGTGTAGTAAATTACAACTTGCAATTAAATGCAATAATTAAATAAATGTCCTAAGAAAAAACAGAAAGCATTTCTTAATGTCAACAAATGGGTAATTCCAAACCATGTGCAGTTGCCAACAAATTTCTATGAACCAAGCACAGTCACGAATGCATGTACCCTATACAGTACAGGTGAAATGCTAATATTGTGTTTTTGTTCGTTTAATAATTAATTGCGCACATAGAGCCATGTTCCACGCCTTGCGTGTACTCGTAGTGTAAACGCAAATTTTGATGAGTGTATAGCGTTTAGCTTATTACACTCTTATTTAAAACACTAATATTCGATGAGGCATGATAGAGACAATCAATTATCATATCGTTTGAATGCTCTGGCTGCAATGCTCCGCACCTACCCTCCCCCCCCCCCCCATGTCCCTGAAGGATATATCCATGGGAAATGTGCTACCATTGGAAGGTTATATCTTTCAGGGGATGTTGGAGAACTGGCTGAAATGAGGCAAATCATTGGCCTAAGACGTAGTTGTGTTGCGCTTACCCCCCCCCCCCCCCCCGGTTCCGCCGCCACTGAATTTAGCTCGTTGTTTTGGTTGTTGTATTTTGGGAGTCTGTTTTATTGTAATTATACGTCACTTCGTTATTTGGTATGCGGTTGAGGTTTATGTCTAGCTCAAAAACGAGTGGAAAAATTGTCACTGATTTAGTCATCTTCTAGGATTTGTATCGAATGTGTTTAAGTTGCGAGGTGATTTGAGGTTACATGGGTAGTCAAGTAGTTCTGTAATATTGTTTATTGGGTTTATCCTAGGATTGGTACTTTGGCTAATTATCGTTAAGTTGTATTTATCACATATTTCTAAGAGATTTGCCTTTTTCAGAAAAAATAATGTGGGCAATTACTAGGAGTTTTGTATTTTTATTAGAACATATATATGCTATGCTGGATATGGGCTCATTTGGGGGACTATAATCATACCACGAAAGTGTCCATTAGGTATAGGTTGCATTGAGGGTGTGTTATTCTTTCGTCAAATGGCGTACCATGGGGGGGGGGGGAGGGGTGGTCTATCTGGCAGTGGCGGAGCGTCCATACAGTCAGGGGGCGGATACCCCCCCCCTGACGGACTCAAATGGACTGCTGGCGCCCTTTTTTAGCTTTTTACCACTTTATATGCTATTATTGACGTTTTTATTGCGCTCTCATCTACCTATTGACATTTATCCTTTATCTGCAAATTAGCAAGGCCCGGAAAGTGTCATTTCCGCCGATCTAAGGAGCATCTTTATTCAAAATTTTCGGTACGCTCCGCGCCAAACCCGTGGTGGCGCTCCGCTTAGATAGTTTCGAAAGCGCCCCTACAGACCATTCTCGCCCCCCTCGACCAATACCCTTAGCTCCGCCACTGCAAATGACCCGATAGAAATACGTGTTCTTTATAAGTGCACAATTTTGAAAAACCCCTCTTTTCAGCCCCCTCTTGTCCTCTCTGAAACACCCATCGACATTAAAATTAGACGTGGAATAGAAGACACCCTTGTCTTTGTTATACACTAATTTCGTGTAATTATCTGACCGGGAAAGGCTTTTTGTTTATATGATTTCTATTTTTTTCATAAATCACAAATCATTTTTTTTCCCCTGCACGCCCCCACACAGCACCCAATTCCAAAATAAACTTCAGATTCGTAATCAGCGTGTCGCGAACTACCAGAAAAGATACACATTTATCGCCTTTGCGACAAAAAGTTATTTCACCTTTAAAAACCGTAAGCAGTTTTTTCCAAAATTTATGCCAAAATTTGACCCATTTATTCATAAATGTCAAGATAAAACTGAAGATGACAAACAAAGGTTTGATTTGACTGCTTTGAAATCACGTATCACTGGCAAGATGCGTCGAGCGCCCTTTTATTTCGCTCAGTTTGCAACTTTTCAGAGGAACAATAGAAAACGGAAAAACTTTTAGGGGCAACAAAAGATTTTAATCCTTTGTTCGTCGTAAAAGTTTTTCGGTCTTACTTTTTCAAGTTTGAGGTGCAAAAACTTGTTGTCGCAAATTCGATAAATGTGTATCTTTTCTGGTAGTTCGCGACACGCTGATTACGAATCTGAAGTTTATTTTGGAATTGGGTATCAAAAAGAAGTACTTTTTAAACTTTTCAGACAAAAAACCTATTTTTGTCGCAAATAAAAATTGCCAAAAATTGACCCCAAATCGATTTCGCCCATATGACGTGACAGGGGGTAACCGATGCTCAGGAGCCCAAATCTGCAACTCCCAGGTCCATATCTGCTTCCGTTCGGGAGATACGTGGTCTCAAAGGACCCGATAGAAATACGTCTTCTTTATAAGTGCACAATTTGGAAAACCCCCTCTTTTAAGGCCCCTCTCTTGTCCTCTCTGAAGCACCCATCGAAATTAAAATTAGACGTGGAGTAGAAGACACCCTTGTCTTTGTTATACACTTATTTCGTGTAATTATCTGACCGAGTGACCGGAAAAGGCTTTTTGTTTATATGATTTCTATTTTTTTCATAAGTCATAAATCTGGACTTTGAAGTTTAAATATTAGAAACGAGCATTAATTCTCAGCAGTTCTAGTGGCGCAGTTGGTAGTGCTCTGGACTGACAAACTCCGTGTCTCAGGTTCGATTCCCAGACAGAGCATTTTGATTTTTTTCTCTTTTCCTTCTTCCATTCTGGACTTTGAAGTTTAAATATTAGAAACGAGCATTAATTCTCAACAGTTCTAGTGGCGCAGTTGGTAGTGCTCTGGACTCACAAACTCCGTGTCTCAGGTTCGATTCCCAGACAGAGCATTTTGATTTTTTCTCTTTTCCTTCTTCCATTCTGGACTTAGAAGTTTAAATATTAGAAACGAGCATTAATTCTCAACAGTTCTAGTGGCGCAGTTGGTAGTGCTCTGGACTCACAAACTCCATGTCTCAGGTTCGATTCCCAGAGAGAGCAGTTTGATTTGATTTTCTTTTCCTTCTTCCATTCTGGACTTTGAAGTTTAAATATTAGAAACGAGCATTAATTCTCAACAGTTCTAGTGGCGCAGTTGGTAGTGCTCTGGACTGGAGAGACACAGACAAACTCCATGTCTCCGGTTCGATTCCCAGACAGAGCATCATGTCTGCGGTTAATGTCTAGACAGAGCCTTTTACTTTTCTGTTCTTTGGAGGGAGTGGAAGTATAAATATAAGAAACGAAGTTTTTCCAGAGGGAACCGAAATGGTGTAATTGGTTATTCCATCGTTCAGTAAGCGATTGGTTTGGATTGCATCGGTTCAAGCCCCAGGTGAGTATTCGCAAAAGGAGTTCTGACAAGTGGATAAGGTGAATCCCGAAGGCGGGCGGTCCCCCTCCTCCTGGCAGGTGGACAAGGTGAGTACCGAGGGTGACAGGTGAGAGGGGGAGGATGAGAGGGGGTGAGGGTGCAGACAAGGTGAGGTCGCCGCCCCCTCCCCCTGACAAGGTAAAGGCGCGGACAAGTGGAGTTCGCCGCCACCCCTCCCCCTGACAAGGTTCAACGCGGACAAGGTGAGTTCGCCGCCACCCCTCCCCCTGACTAGCTAATCGGGGGTGAGGGAGTAGTGGAGAAAATGTTTTTACAAAAAAAGACTTTTTCTCTAAACAAGTCCAAACAGCAGGATCTTTAAATATTTGTAAAGCTTTAGAAACCAGAGGCCCACCTAATGGTCTAGTGGTAAAGACTTTTGCTTTTGCATCTCAAGGTCCCTGGCTCAAACTCAATCTTTGCTTTTCCTTTTACAATACTCATGTAAAAGGAAGAAAAAAAGGAAAAAAAAAGAATAGACTTTGAAATAACTTCTTTTTTTTAATGACAAATCAGTTCATGGACAGGATATACCTTCATCCCTCCCACCACAGTTAATACCCTTCAACTACCTGTCCAGAAACAGGTTATCCCTCATCAAATTATTATGCAAATACTAATCAAAACATGCAATACATATTTCATAAACATTCTTAGTGATACCTGCATCTACTATTGAGATGGTTGGGTGACAACAGACAGTTAGTTTCTATAACGTTTCTATTATTTATAATATCAGCCTGGAGGGCAGTTATTTAATGATACTAAGCAGTCACATGCACATATGGGATAAGCCTATGGCCTTTTTACTTCACACCAGGTGGCTATCCAATTCACACCAGTACATTCTTTTTGGACATTTTTTTTTAAACATTTGGAAGACCATTTCAACATGAGGGGAAAAAGAATTGATTTCTCCTAGATAAAAATAATAACCCCATCTTACTTTAGCCAGATAGGGCTTGAATCCATAGGTTTGCTTGACGACAAGTTCCCAACAAAAAGGAGTTGGCCTTCCATGGCTGATTGCTGATTCAGTTTACAATACCATGGCGCCCCTGCTACCATCAATAAAATTGTCTTTAACTTTCATTTATTAACTAAACCTGATTTTGAATTAATTTTAGATAACTCAATTTTTACATTTTTTGCCCTCCAGTTTGAAAAAGGAAACATTACTACCATAGCACAAACAACATATATGTGGAAAGGTTGCTCCCTTTCATTGCTGTCTCAATCACCCCCCCCCCCCCGGCTCCGACTACCACACCCCAAATTATATACACGAAGAGTGCATTATTGAAAGTTTCTTTAAATATAGCCTTATCATGCAGCAAACCTGTGCTACTGCAAACTGAAAATTCAATTCAAAGATTCTCCCTCTTCACTTTCATTTCTCCTTCTCTATCCTTCGCCTCACCACCCCCCACCCCACCCCTGGTCCTTCCAACTACCATCCATAACTCCTGCCAATATTAAATTCAGTCACCTTATCATGCCCCCATAAAGTGTCAGTCAGTCAAGCACCACAATGTTTGTAGACCAAGAAATCAACAACCGAAACCCATTTTTAAAACTTTAAAGCCCCATCAAATAAAGATGCTGTTTTTTTCTTCTTTTTCTCTAAACAAGATAAACAAGATAAACACACAAACACCAAATCCAAAATATATAAAATTCCAAATCCCATTTTGAATATTCTTCAAATTTTGTTTGCCAAGCCAGGTTAAAAAAGTGAGTGTTATTCTTTTTGGCCTTCCTTTGTTGCAATGCAAACACAGAGGTGTTTGCATTGCAACAAGGTGTAGTTTTCTATACTAAAAAACAAATAAAATCAAATAAAACTTAAATAAAAGATGATTATAGCACATGCAGGAGAAGAGTGAGAGCCCTCCCAAATACTACCGGCTTATGTATACAAAAGACCTTTTTCCGAAATCCTTTTTCCGACATCGTGGCAAATCGAGAGTTACTTTTCACCCCCGCTCCACCATCCACGCAGGAACCCACCCAGACCCCCCTGCGGGGACGATTTATTCTGTTCCAGTTTCTCATCCAAGGAGGGTAACTCTATATGGTTCAGAGCTATGTCAAAGAAGAGCGGTTTGCACGGTGACGGCTTAAAGTCCAGTGGAAATGTGGTGAAGTTGGGCTTGGCGGCCAGGTCCGGCTGGTTGGCGTTGTACCGGTCAAGCCATTCCGCCAGCGGTCGATTGTCCTTCAGACCGAGTTGCGCCATTCCTTTGCTGATGAAAGGTTCATTGGAATCTGAAAAATGAACGCAGAGAGGTTATTGGTAAGCCATGGTTTTTTTTTTATGTATTCTTGGGTGGAGGGTATTTTCTATGGGTGAGGATAATCCGGAGGGTGGGGGAAGTCAATTCAATTAACTGTGAGAAATGTCATTGAATTAGGAACCACCTAAGGCCTATTCTCATCTTTGTAGTAAGTTTGTCACCTTGGGCTACGTGACAGTTCATAAGTAGGGGGGGGGGTATATTCGAGTGGAATTTGGGATTCAAATCCCTGAATAGAGAAAGTTTACAAAAACTTGTTAATTTGCAGTCATTTTTTGTTATTGCTGTCACAAACAGAAATGGATACCCACTTTCTATTATTTGTAGATGACAGAGACTGGTTCAATCGCAGCCTACAAGGCCAGATAAACTCTTTATATTTTGGCTTTCAATTTCTTTATTCTGACAAATTTCGATAGCACAAAAGACGGCAGTTTTGATCAGGCTTTTGATACTTCCTTGTGATCCCTGAACATCATACATTCAGCTACAAGCAAAAATAACTGTTGTCTGTCCTGTCCACCACAATAATCCTATTGTAATATTTTCAGACCCTAAGGGCTAATAGGTCTCTTCCCCCCCCCCCCCAAAAAAAAAAGGTGTGAAAAGGGGCGGTGCTGCTTCCAACCGAATGAATCTTTTCACTCATTGTTTAACCAAAGAGAAAAATTTGGGAAAGAAAACAACAGATTATTAATATAAAGGCCATATTTCTCTGAATCATTGTCTATGCTCTGATGGAATACATTTGTTCCAGTAGCAGGGTTCAATTCCAAGGTTCCAAATGGACACGGCAGTTTAATCTGCATTTTCCTGACGATCAGACCCAAAAGAGAACATCGATATGTCTCTCCACTGTTATCCCAAAGAAGAAACCTTTCAGAAACTCAAGGGTACTAAAGGATTTCTTCCTTTTAAATTAACCAGCGTCCTACACAAAATTAACAGGGTAGTAACATGATGGTCTCTGCCTGATTCCCCCTCCCCCCCACCCAATTTCTTTTCTTAAAGTTTTGGTATTCATCCTTTCATATATAGTCCATCTTGCATTTTGCCTTTTGAAAAACAAGAATCCTTAATCTTCATCCAAAGCAGCAAAAAGTTTCTTGCCAAACACAGTACATTGATTATTATTATTATTATATTATTATTAAGTACATACCTAGAATGGAGGCCGCCTGAGCAGAGTACTTCAAGTCGTTGATATCTTGCGCAAGAGTGTCCAATTCCTCTACCTATTGATTAAATGAAACCAAAATCTAATCATGATGTCTTTAGGGAGTTTAGAGTTTAGGGAGTTTTTAGGGAGTGTCACTACCCGACAAGCCCTATAGGGTTTTTTAATACACTTCCTTTCACAAGTTTTGTTTCTTATCTCCTTCTATGTCATATGTCATACTTATGTTAAAATAGAACAAAAATCAATAAATGAAATGAAATAAATGAAATTAGTTACCTTTTTTTTTAATTCGAGTAAAAGTTTTGTCTTTGTTGTTGTTGATATCAAATCAAAAGGAGTTTAACCCCTGGTCGACCTGGCGAGAGGTCCTACGGGGGATAATAAGTTTGTTTTTATAGAATAGACATTTTTTTTTTTTTTTTTCTTGGAAAGGTTGTCTATGTTCAGTCAGGGAATTGCTGGTAAATGAAGTCTTATATATTTATATTGGACAGGATAGCCATAATCATACCCGAGGTCAGAGTCAAAGAGTCACTTAGGGAGGGATTTCTAAAGGAGAGGAATTTTTTAAGTACTGAGAATTGTGGAGACGGAGTGGTTTCTATTGTTTGGGTAGGGAGTGGTTGTGGTTTCTATTGTTTGGTAACAATATAATCTGTATATATAAGTATACTTGGGCCTAGAACCATTTAGGAAAGGATTTTTTTAATGGAATGAGACTTTAAGTAGTAACAATTGTGAATACAGAAAGGGTTTGGTTTTGGGGTAGTGAGTTGTTGCGACTTTGTATTTCAGGGGGAGGTCTTCAATCAAAGGGTCGTTCTCGAGGTTGTTTTTGTATAACTTGGTGTTGAATTCTTCAAGTCGGGTGAAAGTAGATTTTGTGTTTCCTGCACGGAGAACGTACAAAGTAGCAATATAGGTAGGGATTTTGAGTGCGAGTCGATAAGCTGTGGTGTGGATTCTGTTTAAAATTTGTTTATTGGGATTAGAGATGGTAAGCAGGGAGATGCTCCCGTAACTGAGAATCATTTTTACTTTGGATTTATAGATTTGGATAATGGTTTTCGGAGGGAAGTTATATTTGTGTGAGAGGATTTGAATGGATTTAAGTTGGAACCAGCAGCGTCCTGCAGTTCTGTTACAAAGTAGATTAAACGATAATTTGCTATCGAAAGTGGTACCAAGGAAGGTTGCATTAGGAGTAGCAGTGATTGAGGTGTTGAAAAGATTCATTTTGGCAATATGGTTATGGTATTTTGAGTTTATTATGGAGAAATTGGCTAGGTTAGATATTGAGGGATATATTTTTGTTCTCCACATCGAGCACCACTTTTCGAGATGTGTAATTGCTCTTTTAATATTTAGTTCCGTCATATAGATATTTTTACTGGTGCTCCAAATGGCTATGTCGTCAGTGTACTGACTATAGCTGTATTTAGATAGAGGGGGGATGTTCAAATCATTAACATATAGGGTGCAGGGGAGGGGGCTGAAAACAGCGCCCTGTGGAGTCCCTGCACTAAGTGGAAAAGGTTTTGATTGTTGGTTTTTGTAGCATATTTTGGCATTGCGCTCACTAAGGAAAGAGGAAAGAAGTCTGGTGTAATTGGAGGGGAGATTAAAGTTAAGTAGTTAAATTCTTATGCCGTTGTGCCAAGTTTTGTCGAACTCCTTTTTGGCATCAAGGAAGAGGGCAGTGGTATCATGTTTTTTTATGAAGCCGATGCGAATTTCTTTGGAAAGGTGGAAAGTTTGGTTTATTGTAGATTTGTGTGCCCGGAATTAGCCTGATTGATACGGGCAAAGTGATTAATTTGCTCAAGGTGGTTTCTGGTGCGGTTATCTATAATTCTTTCGAAAATCTTACCTAAGGCTGGTAGGAGACTAATTGGTTGATAGTTTTGAATTTTGGTGTGTCTTTACTTAGTTTCGGTATTAAAATCATTTTGGCGGATGTCCACAGGGTTGGGAAATGACCCAGTCTAAGGAGTTTGTTAAATAATGGGAAAATATGAGAGTTAATGAATATCGGAGGCCCACGGAGGGGAATCTTTTAGCATTAGGTCATTTATGTTGTCAAGACCAGGGGAGGAGGCATTTTTGCATATTCAGTGGCACTATACCAATCATTTATATCTATTTCTTTGAGTAGAGGGATGTTTTTGTTGAGACATCCTTAGAAGTTGGGGATAAAGCTGGTTGCATTACAGATAATTGTACGGTTTATTTTGTGTTGGAATCTGTTATCGTATGGAGGGCCATCTAAGATATTGAATATAGTTTTCAAGTATGATTCACTAAGCTTTATTTGGTCTTAAGTTTTTGTGATGAGGTTACCTACTTTATCTCTAAGGCATTCGTCTGTATTACCTGTGTTTGGGTTGTAATGGGTTTTCGATATTTCTTTAATTTTTCCAAAAGTGTTTTGGGTTTTTGTCATTAATGATTGAATCGCATTTGTTTTGGACTCGGTTTTGGTCGACTGCCGATATTTGTCTATTTATTTGTTTTTCAAGTTGGTTAATTTAGGTTTTTAGAGTTGGATCTGGGGAGATCATATAGGTTCTATGTAGTCGACGTCTGATTTATTTGGTGTAAGAATATTCCTATTTAGTTTTGGATTTCTGTTTTGTTTTTAAGGGGCAGTGTTTTTTGAAGGTATTAAAGATATGTTGGGCAATGCTGTCACAATATATGCCGATGTAATTTAGCTTGTTGTTGTGGTAATTGGCAATAGTGTTGTTTGTTATGATCCCTTTTTAAATGATGTCCAGTCTGCTTTATTGTAATTATACGTTAATTTGTTATTTTGGATGCGACTGAGGTTTATGTCTAGCTCAAAAAGGAGTGGAAAATGGTCACTGATTAGGTCATCTTCTAGGATTTGAATCGAATGAGTTTTAGTTGCAAGGTGGTTTGAGGTTATGGCGTAGTCAAGTAGTTCAGTATTATTGTTTATTGGGTTTATCCTAGTTTTGGTATTTTGGTTAATTATTGTTAAGTTGTGTTTATCACATATTTCTAAGAGGGATATGCCTTTTTTCAGATATTTTGGTGCTACCAAAAATGATGTGGTGGGCATTTAAATCTCCTAGTAGTATTGTATTTTTATTAGAACTGTTTTTGATTGTGGATATGGGCTCATTTGGGGACTATAATAGCTAATAATGTGGAGAGGTTTATTGTCTCTTTCGAGTACAATTTCAATTGTTTGGGTTTGTTTGGGAGGAGGGTGGCTTTGAGGTTGTTTTTTTCAGCAATAAGTACTCAAACCATATATCGAGAGATATCGTGTCTGAAAGTTTGGTAACCAGGGATGCTAAGGTGGGAATTTGTATTTAGTTTAGTTTAAAGAAATGATATCCGGGGAGTGGTTGGCGAATATACTAAGTAGGAGGCTTAATTTTGGAAGGATACTGTTGATATTTAGGTGGAGGAACTTGACCGAAGGAGGGAGTGTGCTTGTCATGTAGGTGATTGAGGAGGGTTAAATATTGAAGGATGGTGGAGACGTTCCATAATTACAGTTTCTGGGATATTTAAGTTTAGGTGTTTTAGTGCTAACACGGTGGCGTAACTGGCAAGGTCGTCAGATTTAATATTAATGTTGGCTGTTTGGAAGGTGTATTGTACTAATTCAATTACAAAGGTTGGGATATTAAGTTTTTTTTCAGTGACGATTTTATTCGTTATTTCAATTTTAGGGGTAAAATTGGTTACATTCGCGTAGGTTCTTTGTTCTTGTTGTTTGTTATTAGCTTCAGTTTTAGCTTCTTTAAATTTTGGGCATCCTTTGTAAAGGGCGACATGAGTCCCTGAGCAATTGGCACATTTTGGGTTTTCTTTTGGTTTGGGACAGTCTTTAACTCTGTGGTTTTTGCCACATCTGAGACATCTGGTTTGATTTTTGCAAGTATGGGGGGTGTGTCCAAAGAGTTGACATTTGAAACATTGAGTGATTTGGGGGGGTTCGTGGTATTCTTCTGTTTTGTGTTTAGAGTATCCTAAGTAGAAACCTTGTTTGATTAGGGATTGTTGAGGCTCTTGTTCTTCAAACGTCATTTTTACTTTCCAAGCTGTATTGATTGTGGCATGACTAATGAGTCTTTTAGCTTGTACTGGGGTGTATTCTTGGTCTTTGAGTTCTTGTTCAATATCTTTGATTTGAATTTCAGGGTTTATGCCACAGGCTACTACGGAGAAGTTTCTTTGTCATACTTTTTTTGGGATTCTTGGTTTGGGGTTGCCTAGTTAAGTCTTTTGATTCCATGGTTTCAGGAGGATATTTGCAGTTTTAGGGTCATGGGGGTGATTAGGATGTCGTTACTACGAAGACGGTTTATATTTGAGATCATGGCATTTGGTTTTTCTTCATTGATTAGTTTAGCAAGTGTTTATTGGGTTTTTTGATAGTTCTGGTAAGATTCCTGATACAATGATTGTTTGAGCGGACTTTTTGGTGGTTGGTTTGGAGTTTGGAGATGGGTTTATTTCAACGTATATTGGACGTTGTCTTTTTCTGCTATTTTTGTACAGGGATCCAGTCATTAATGTCTATGTCAAAATCAGAGAGGTTTAGGTTTTCGACTAAGGGGGCGGTTATAGGTGGGTAAGGGGTTGTCATATTGGCAAAACAGCCCCTCCCTACGGGTTTTAAATGGCTTTTATACAATGAAATTGATCATAAACTTTACTTACTAGAAAGAATTAGTCTCCAGCCTAAGACGGCGGACGGAAAGAATAGGAACTCCTTTTGAAGAGACACACTATGAATCGAAAGTGTATTCTGCGGCGTTGTGTTGGTATCCAAGGAGGCGTACGTTTTGTAAATGGCGGGTAAGTCATAGAGTGAAGGATGATGGGGTGGCGCTATGTCAAAAAGCTAACTGTTGATCAATATAGTCCACAGAACCCTAAGGAAAGGAGAGGAATGCACAAGAAATAGCCAGTTTTCTTCAAAGTAAGTCTCGTACATTTAGCACAAAACATAAAAAACTAATTAGCAACTAATTCCAACAAAGTTTAGACTGTGATTGAAACTTTACTGGTGGAAACATAATTAAATATGTATTTTTATGAACCTTTCTTTCTTATGACTAACCTTGACTGTATATTGCAGCTTTCCAGCTTAGCTGGTGTTTTTCCTTCAAATGAGTTTTCTTGAGTCATCTTTGAGTTTTCTGATCTTGACAACAATCAACTGTCTTTTTAATTTACCACAACCCAGACCACACTAATTGGCAACTCTTTCCAACAATCTAAGGCAACAATCATCAATTTAAGACAACCAAATTACTAATTACAAAATGATTCCAACAAACTAAGGCACCGGGTCTCATTAATTTAGCACAAAACAGACCACACTAGTTAGCAAATCATATCAATAAACTAAGGCAAAACTTATAAATTTAATACAAACACACCACACTAACTACCAACAAATTATCACAGTACTCCTCTTCAATTTAGCACAAATAGACCACACTAATTAGCTACTCATTCCACCAAACTAAGGCACAATGTCTCTTTAATTTATCACGAAACAGACCACACCAAAGTACCGACTGGTTCCAACAGGCTAAGGCACCATGTCTCGAACATTTAGCACTGATCTTTACAAGCAACTGTTGAGAGGACAAGACTGATGTTCATGATACTGGCTTACAATGATGTTTCCCTTGAAACTTAATTTTTCTCCAATTTCTGTTAAATCACCTCCAGATAGCACTTCCAGATCTCTCTGTAGAGGACAAGCTTGAAGGATCTTCTCGTATTTGGTGGAGTTGAGATCTTTACCAAACAGAACGTTTCCTCTCACGGTATCATTTTGGATCCAAGCTTGTTGAGCAACATAGGCCAGAGATCTCTGATGAAAGGAGAGGAATACAAAACAAATTAGTCATTTTTCTTCAAAGTAACAGCAAAAGTAAAAAAGTCAAACCCTGTTAACAACCAAACTGTCAGCCGTGAGACAAAACATGTATACTCTTCTAGAGGGGCAATTTGTGAAAGAAATGAAATTTTATGGTCAGATCAAAGTTATTGGACACTGGTTTGAACAACTCTCAAAAAAGACCTCACTAAATACCAACTCGTTCCATCAAACTAGGTACAATGTCTTATTAATTTTAGACAACAAAAATACTTATTACAAATTCATTCCAACAAACTAAGGCAACAGGTTTCATTAATTTAGCACAAAACAGACCACACTAATTAGCAACTCATATCAATAAACTAAGGCAGAACTTATCAATTTAATACAAACACACCACACCAATTACTGACTGGTTCCAATAGGCTAAGGCTGAGGTCTTATACATTTAGCACAAAAATGTCTCCTACATTTCTAATTAAAAACTAATACCAATAAACTAAGGCACCATGTCTCAATAATTTAGCACAAAAACAGACTACATCTCATGCCAATAAACTAAGAAACCAATTAGGTTCATTTTGATGTTGTCATGGTTGCTTGGAATGAGTGGAATGTGTCACTCTGTTCAAACTATATCATGGAACTTGTTCAGCCTTTCTGTAAGAATAGTAGTTTAGCACACAAAAAACAACATCAAATACCAACTGGTTCCAACAGGCTAAGGCACCATGTCTCATACATTTAGCACAAAAACAAGAACACACCAAATACCCACTGGTTCCAACAGGCTAAGGCACCGTGTCTCGTACCTTTAGCACAAAAACTGACCACACCAAATAATTCCAACAGCCTAAGGCACCGTGTCTCATTCAATTAGCACAAAAACACACCACACCAATTACCGACTATTTTCAATAGGCTAAGGCACCGTGTCTCGTACATTTAGCACAAAAACAGACCACACCAAATACCGACTGGTTCCAACAGGCTAAGGCACCGTGTCTCTTACATTTAGAAATGATCTTGACAACAATCAACTGTTGAGAGGACAAGACTGATGTTCATGATACTGGCTCACACTGATGTTTTCCTTGAATCTTACTTTTTCTCCAATTTCTATTAAATCACCTCCAGATAACACTTCCAGATCTCTCTGTAGAGGACAGGCTTGAAGGATCTTCTCATATTTGGTGGAGTTTATGATCTTTTAACCACTTGTTCTAAACCTGATCCAGCTTCATTACAGACATCCAAGACTCACAATTTTCCTTCAATTTTCTTCATCTTCTTCTTTCACCTGAGACAGTATTGTAAAAGATAAGAAGATTTCATATATTGGAAAGCAGATAGACATTGCAACTAGACTCATTTTTATACACTCCCTCCCTTCCCTCCCCCTGACTACCTAAACAACCCTGACTGCTGCCTCATTGATATAACAATATATAAACAAATGTATATGATTGTGGTTTAATGGCAGAAATAAACGAAACAAATACCAGAGCTTAAATATTTCTGTGTTACTATAGTAAACTGCATACCCAAACGGAAGCATTACAGAATCTTCAATGTCTCAGACCTCCAGCAGGATGTTACAGTCACAGTTCATGGAGTCTCCTTGTGAATCAGTGTGGCCAATGCAATGCTGTAAAGACAAATATCAAAGCAATATGTACAGTATATATATACCTTTGGTGTGACATAAATTTAAGTATTTTTTTTAAAGTAGTTTTACATAAGATCATCTTTCTGTTTGCATATGCAGATACCTTTTTGATGAATGTTTACAAACATGAATAAACTGTACCTCTATTTGTTACTAAGTGCCTGTTTATTTTTAATACTTGCAATATGACTCTTTAATGAACCTTACTAGACATTGCTATCAAACCTATGGAGTACTTCGTAAAATGCCAAAACTTCCTTTGATGTATATTGTTCACTATAATGGTCAAGCTGATTGAAAGGAATGAATTCAACACAATTTGAGAACATTTCATCAGTCAAACAATTTGGAGAGCATGTACTAGTTTAAACAAACTTAGCAAGCACATTCATGAGGAACTGGAAAATTGAAAAATGTCTGAAATAAACATCATTCTTGAAACGAGAAACTTGACAAGTGAAATAAGGACCGACACTTAAGCTACAACAAGTACACTTAGCAAAGATGAAAACTGGCTTTTCAGCCAACACACAAGTACCAACAACATATTAGTATATTCATGGTAAACCATCATGTGCTTCCATGACTTCTAGCACCTGTGTAATAATATTCTATATCAACAAGGACAGAGATACTATATATTGTACTTATCTCTCAATACTCTTAATATGTGTTTACCATGAGTTGTGTTCCTCACAGCTTTCAATCAATGTTTTCAAATTGAAAACCAACTCAAAGACAATTACTCAACAATGAGAGGTCGACTTAGCAAAGTTTGAATTCGGTTTAATAATAATCAAAGTTTCAGTGAAACAGTTCTGCAGACCATAAAATCATGCCTTAGGCATCAAAGAAGGCTATGATCTGATAAAGATATGCCAAGAGTTGGACCAATACTGTTAAGCCTAGCTTCAGGTCAAAATTATGCTAGTTGATCAAATTAATACATGTATATCAATTTAGTTGCCTACGCTAGGTAACATCAGCTTTCATGGAGAGTTTTCTCCATACTTGAACCATCACTAACATCAATTAGACCACAGAGCTAGGCCTAATTGCTTGAGAATTTCATTTTACAAAGTACTGTTGCTTGTATAAGAAGCCTAGGATAGGCTAGTTAGTCCTCATCTCTATCTAGCCTTCGCTTTGGTAGGCTAGCCTAGGTTTCCCATTTTCATTTGGTGGTAGGCCTAGCCTGGGGCCATCTGTTCCCTCCCCTAACAACGTTATTTTCCTCCCACTTAAAAGTTGAACAACTTACATTAACATTTTCAGGGGAGTTAACTAAGGTTTTTCATGGGAGGCATATTGGCTAGGCTATGTGGAAAGAATAGATGTTGTAAGTGGAATAACTGTAAGAAAAGATTTAAAGGGAGAAAGGTAAAGTTAAGGGTGAAAAATAACACGGTTAAGGAAACTAACATACTATTTTCAAGGGAGGAGACTGTTGTTCTGTAGGCTCTGACTGCATATTCTTGTAGAGTAAGCTTAAGAAAGTTGTGATAGTATGAAAATAGAAAATGTGACTAGGTATCTTCCTTGTGTAACTGTTCAGTGATTGGAAGATAAAAAAGTGTTTGTGAATAGGCCGGATTGTTTGCATAGGATTGTATGCGAACATGGGGTAATATACATGCGTGGAATTCATAGTGGTAATGGGTCGTTTGCTTGTAATGGCATTCATTGTGGGAATGAAATAACATAGAAAATTTAGCCTATAGGTATGCCCTCCTTGGTTCCTCTCCTTGTTTTCCTATTTACCAGTTTCTTCAATTACTACAGGTACAAGTGTCTCTTGAAATATGTTCCTTTCTTTCACCAAACTCTCCTAAATCACAAGACACATTTACTACATGCAGTTGCTTCACTACCTAAATTAATTCTTTCCACAGCCAAGCCGTATTTCTTTCCTCCCCTGAAAAACATTGGTTTCAACCCCTAAAAATAATTTCAGGGAGGAAACTATTGTTTTTATTCTTGGAAGTTGGAGAAGAAACCAACGGACTTGCCTGTCATGATGGAAAAAAAAAAAGGAAAGAGAGCTTTCATCCTAAGCTAATTTGTCCGGCTGCGAGTTAGTTTCTTGTGGATGTGTTACTGTTATTGTTAAGTGCTAGATGGCATAGCCTAGGCTATGGTAGGCTACTCTGGTAGGAATTTAAAGACATTTAGGCCTAGGCTAATTAAGTTAGGCCTAGCCTAACTGTACTAGCCTTAACCAGAAAGTAATTAGGCCCAACCAGCTAGGTCTAGTATTTTGTCGGAAGATATAAAGTGACCTACTTTACTTACGTTAATTGTCTAGTGAATAATCATATTAGGCCTAGATTAGCATTCCAACTAGTATAGACGCCAGTGCCTACGTGAGCTAGCCTATCGTTAGGCCTAAGCTATACTATTATATGATAGGCTAGCGTAATTTCTCACGCTCGCTGACTCAAACAATGTGAAGTACTAACTTGCTCCATAAAACTAATACACAACCTTCGAGCTGGCGAATATATCTGCCATTCACATTCTTTGGCAGTTACCCCCCCCCCCCCCCATACAGAATAGGCTACAAATTACAATTACGTATGAATTGTTAGCCAACGGCTGCCAGGAAGCGAACTGCACGTACTGCTCGTGTAACCTTTCGTGAGCTTTATATACAGATCATAATTCGCGCTCCGTTGCTTAACCTTTGACCACGACCGTGTGCGTCTATGGCAAGCCATGTGGGACAAACACCGCATAATATATCAACGTATTAATTGAAAAAAAATAAACTAGCAATGACATGCTAGATGCATATCCATTTGAAATCATTACATTTACAACGAAACAATTCAAATGTTCTCATAACATAGGCCTAAGGTCATTAAACATGTTGCATGGTCAAGATAATTTATTGAGTTCGCTGCGAATCTCGTCACAAAAGTTGTTTTAATGACCAATATATCATTACTCGAATGGGTTGGTCTGGCATTAGGCCTAGGCGGGACAGTAGGCGTACTGTCATGATCAACCCGGGGGGGGGGGGCGAGGGTGTAGGTCTGGCGTATCCATGGGACAGACATTCTAAAGATAATAATTTACACTTTTTGAGGGGGCCGGACTCTTGGGGCGAATCTTGACATAAAAATGTCAACCTAAAATTGTTTAGCTAGCTGCATGAACATTCTCAGATACAACAAATTTTGGCAAAAACTGCTTGAATTTTGTGATAAAATGTCACATTTGAGATTTTTTAGATAAACTGTCTGAATTTTTAACCCATTCCCCAATATAAATGAAGGTATTAAATGAAATTCACTGTTTCTCTGATCCATGTAGAGGTTTTGTTCTTAAAGTACAGTCTTACCTTTTTGTGCAGAGTTCTAGAGCATCTGTTCCTTATGCATGTCTTGAAGTAGAGGTTGGGTAAAGGAGAGGTTTGCTAAATTTTAATAGAATCAAAAGTTATATCTACTTCAGTTGCTGTAACTGTATCTTAGGTGCCCCCCCCCCCTCCCTCTGCCAGCTAGGTTTCATCTAGGATGAACCACTGGTGCTGTGATCGAGTGGATACAGGCAATGGCATTTGAAGCAATGAGGTTTGGCAATCAGGAGGTTCTATGTAAGGTGGGTTTATCATCCAAGAGCAGTCTACAGTTTTCCCATCTGAAATGAGTTTCTAAATTTTATATAAAATGTTGAATTGGAAGCCACCCGTAGTGTAAGTTGTGATCCATACGCCTGTGCGCGGGCTTCTCCCACATTTGTGTTTGGTTAAGCTTTGTAAAAATAACTGCTCATTATTATTATTACAAGGGCCGTGTAACCCCATTCTTATCTTTGGTATGGTTGGAGGGGGTATCTGCATTTGTTGGATGTGTAGTGCAATTGGACACCAAGATCGATTAAGAAACAGAAAACCACATTTACATAATGTTACAGCTCTGATATAAATCTTTGCTTTATAAGAAACTCAAAGGACAGCCATTTATTTTACCACTCCGTGGAAGCTGGAATCCTTTTTATGTATCAACAGCATACATACACACCATAATTGAATGATAATTAAACAGTAACATAAAAGATAAAAGTACTAAAACTGAAAACATGATAAGAAAATGACATCCCTTGATCAAAGTACAGTGAACTGGAGCCTCTGGAGAGAGATGTATACTAATACAAGCCTTTTAATTAGGTTGTGATATTGTGTGTTCAATCACATCTATAATAATCAACAATGTGGGTAATCATTAATAAGTACTCATTTGAGTGTGAAAATAAAGCCTACAGGTTGTCAAATAATTCATTGTTAACAGTTAGATCATATAGCAAACAGAACAAGTAGCTACAAAGGAACGTACTTCCTTCATAAAATATCGCCCCAAGTGTCTTGCAGCATATATTATGTAACTTAATTATACTCAACTATCAGAGTGAACAATAGAGTTAACAACTCTACAGTAAAGGCTACCATTTGAATACTGTACTATTGTTACGCCCTGGGTTGTTCGGGATGCGTGTACCCCGTATTTAGAATGCGCCCAGGGCTACTAAGAATATGTTTTCCCGTTTTGTTTGAATAATTTACCCTGCGATTTGTTGTCCATTCATTCACCATTCCATTTACTTTTGTTTTATTATGCAGGTCTCTTTCGCTCTCCCCGTCGTCTGCCATCACCAGCATTCCAGGCATTCGCTCTTTTATTACGCGAGTTGTTCTGTTTACCGTTTATCTATTGTACTTTCACTTGCTCTCTTTACCTTGTTTAATTAAGACGTTGTTTTTCTTATGTATTTTGTTTTGTGGACACTTAATTTATTTCGTTGAAGTTCGGGCAGAGAACTGGAGACCAGCGGTGAGCAGCATGGCAATTAGAGTATAGTATTATTTTAAAGGCAAGGTTCATTTATTTTAGAGAGCGGGTCCGGGAGTGAGGGCTGACTACCGGGCGCGATTCCTTTTGTATTGTACAACTAATAATTTCCCGTCCTGGTTGGCTTCTTTGCATGTTATAGACTCTGGAGGTAGGGTCAAATTAGGGCTCTCCCCGGAGGTATTGCAGAAGTTAATCGGGGCGGGACCACATTAGGCAGTATTTGTTTAGTCTGCCGTTGGCGCCACGTGTCAGGTATTCACTCTCGTGATTCTTAAGAGCCGTGCTGCCCACGCCCTGGTATGTAGTGTATTTGTTATTTATTTAAACTGAATCTCTGCCCGGAACGTTGTTTGCTTTTATATTTGTGTACGGCAGAAAGTCACTGCCTTATTTTTGTTAAGTGTATGTTTAAAGTTAATTAAGCTATTAAATTGTTGATTTGAGACCCAGTTCTCTTTAACTATATTCTTCTCTCTTTTTTGTGTATTGGTTCAAGCCCTGCTAGCATAAGTCTTCGCCTCCCCCCTTCCCCTGCCCTGACATCAGGTGGCCTCCAGCTGCCTGATTTCCCACGCTACCGCTCGGCCGGGGTACAAGGGCGTTACAGAAATTGGTGTCAGAAGTGGGATTATTTTTGTCACCCCACCTCCCTATTTCAAGTTTGCTGGCAGGGCTTTGGAGCCCCATGGTATTTGCGAGTTATTTTTATTTTGAAAATTTAATATCATACCAAGTTTCTTTACCTTTAAGTAAGCCTGGTTTCTGGAAGGAGGCGAGATGGCTGCACGACGAGAGAGCGAGGGGGACTCTGTGGAGAGGCTTATTGCCGAGATAGAGGCACTGGAGAGAGAAGCTGAGGTTCGTCAATTTAATCTTACCAGGGATAGGGATTGGTTATATAATAGGGGTACTTCGCCAGGCAGAGGGGTTCGTAATTCAAATGCCTTAGGTGACTCGTTCCGTAAACCTATTATTATGCCAGATAGTTATGATGGGAGAAGAAAGTGGGATCATTAGCTGACTCATTTTACAGTCTGTGCGGAGATTAATGGGTGGACGGAATTAGAAAAATCAAAAATCCTGGTAGCTAAGTTAACTGGGCACGCCCAGGAGGTATATATGGGACTATCATCTACAGACCGTGGTAGTTATGAGACCACTGTAAACGCACTTTCTAGATTTTTTGCTCCAGCAGCCCTGACTAGCGCTAGAAGGGCAAAATTAAGATCTAGAGTACGGGCAGAGGGTGAGACCTTACCTGGGCTGTGCTCTTCAATCCGTCGGGAAGTGATAGAGGCTTATCCCGGCCTTGATATGCGAGCACATGACGAGTTAGCTCTAGAGTCTTTTTTTGGTGCTTTACGTGACAGGGATGCTAGGATCAGTGGCGTAGGAAGGTACTTTTGAGTGGGGGGGGCTGAAGATTGATGGCCGGCCTGGGGGAGGGGTTTAAGGGGAGGGGGACACCCCCTCCCCTTTGGAATTTTTTGCATTTCCAGGTGGTCTCAGATGCAATTTGGTGCAATATAGCACACTTCAACACCCACTCCGTTTTGTAAACTTAATTTTGTATTTTCACCTGGCCTTAGATGCAATTTGATGCTCCAAATGAGATTTTTTTCTCATTTGGAAATGAAAAGGGGTTTTCTGACTTGCGAAGTGGGGGGGGGCGGAATGATACTTCCGCCCCTCCCCCCCCGGTTCCTACACCCTTGGATAGGATTGTTGTTCGAAGGGGTAGACCCAAGACAATAGAAAATACTCTGCATCTTGCCCTTGAGGTGGAGGCTATTGACCAGGCAGTGATGAAACCCCGGCGTTCTGTCTATACTGTTTCGGCATCGTCGGATATGGTTGGCGGAATTACTGAAAGATTGGATAGGCTGGAAGTACAATTGGGAAAAGGTTTGGAGGACAATGCTAGGTTAAGTCAATTTGTTCAGCAAGGTCCGCCAGCGCCACCCCCTTTGACTGGGTCTGGGCCTGGTCCCATGCAGTGTTGGAGGTGTGGGCAGTTAGGTCACATTAGCCGGTACTGTCCCTCTAAGCCAAGTAGACAGGGATCGGGAAACTAGAGTCAGTCGGGGATGAGGGGTGCCCCTCGACTGAGCAAATTGAAGCCCTGCAACGTTTTGGAAATGGGGAGAAGGTCAAGTCAGGGGGAGCTTTGTGTGCAAATATACGTATCTCTAATACCGAGATTGCTTTTTTAGTAGATACTGGCGCTGGTACTACCATCATTAGTGTTCAGACATGGGAGCATTTATGCTCTGCAGGTAATTTGGCTCCACTTACTGAGACGGGAGCCAGTTTTGCCGATGTTGATGGTAGGCCACTCCAAGTAAAAGGTAAATGTAACTTAACCTTCAAATTTCACACCCTGAAGATTCCAGTGCAAGTCCTAGTTGGCGGTATCACTGCCCCTGGTTTACTTGGAATTGACTTTTGAGAACATGAATGTTTGATACATTGGGAGGTGAACCCCTATTGTTTGTTGGTAGGACCCGTTTAGCTGTTCCTCTTTGTGAGACTCCGCTGGATCAGCCAGTTAGGGTAGCACTGGTTGAGACAGTCTTTATCCCTGCAGAGAGCGAGATTATGGTGTCAGGGGTGTTAGAATTGATGTATGGAGTGCCCCCGGGGAAGCTGAATGGGCCAGGCCTACTGGAAACTAAACCTGGAGTGCCTGAAAGCCGCCATGTTATGGTTGGACTTGCTTTAGTTGATACTTCTAGAAGGACTGTCCCTATTAGACTATTAAATGGTACTTCGAATCCTGTAACATTGTACAAAGGTACCCATGTAGGCATAGTTTCCCCCATTGCCAACGTTGTGGAGGTAGATGAGGTAGAGAACAATTATACCAGTGGGTTACCGGCCGAGATGGAAGATTTGCTCCATCGAAGTGGGGAGGGTGTACCCGATTGTGAGCGTATTCGTTTGAGGCAGTTTTTGCAGGATGACCGTAGTGTGTTCTCTTGCGAAGGTGACCCCTTAGGAAGGATTGGGTTGGTTAAGCATTGCATTGATACGGGTGATGCAACCCCAATCCGACAGCTCTCTAGGAGACTCCCCTTTCATAAACAGGTAGAAGCACAGGCCGAAGTGAATGAGATGTTGACGCAAGGCGTCATTTCTCCTTCTAAGAGTGCGTGGTCCTCCCCAGTGGTACTAGTGAAAAAGAAAGATGGCTCTTTGTGGTTTTGTATAGACTATCGTAGGTAAAATGACGTTACTAATAAAGATGCCTTTCCATTGCCTAGGATAGATGATAGCTTAGATGCATTGTCAGGGGCTAAGTGGTTTTCTACCCTTGATCTAAAAAGTGGGTACTGGCAAGTCGAAATGGACCGTAGAGACAGGGAGAAGACAGCCTTCTCAATGGGTAGTGGTCTTTATGAGTTTAATGTGTTACCTTTTGGATTGTGCAACGCCCCTGCCACTTTTCAGAGATTAATGGAGCAGGTACTTTGTGAGTTACATTGGCAAATATGTCTTATATATATCGATGATATCATAATATATGCCACCACGATAGAGGAGCATTTAGTACGCCTAGGAGAAGTTTTCGACCCATTAAGGGGGCAGGGTTGAAGCTTAAGCCTTCCAAGTGTGACTTGCTCAAAAAGGAAGTCAAGTATTTAGGTCACATTGTCTCTGATCACGGGGTGGGTACCGATCCCAGTAAGATCGAAGCAATCACAGATTGGCCCCCTCCCACAACACGTACTGAAGCAACTAAGGGGATTTCTGGGACTGTGTTCCTATTACAGGAAATTTATTAGGAACTTTGCAGAAATTGCCAGTCCCCTACATGCACTAACAAAGAAAGGCCAAAGGTTTCTGTGGTCTGAGGAGTGTGAAGAACGATTTCAGACTTTGAAATCTAAACTGATGACAGCTTCCGCATTAGCCTACCCAAATTTTAGTCAGATGTTTATCCTTGATACTGATGCTAGCAATACAGCAATAGGGGCTGTGTTGTCTCAGACCATTCGGGGTGAAGAACATCCTGCGGCCTATGCCAGTCTTACGCTAAGCAGTAGTGAAAAGAAGTATTCCATAACACGTAGAGAGCTTCTTGCTGTTGTAACTTTTATTAAGAATTTCCGCCACTACCTTTATGGCAGGAAATTTTTGTTACGCACGGATCATGGCTCCCTCCGTTGGTTGTATAACTTTAAATCCCCCGAGGGTCAGGTAGCTAGGTGGCTGGAAGTGCTGGGCACATATGATTTTCAGATAGAAACTAGGCCTGGCAGAGTGCATGCCAATGCAGACGCTTTGTCGAGAAGTGATCCCCCCATGGTGCATTCCGGAGCATTGCCTGCCAACCCTCCGAAAGAGACCCCAGGGTTTTGTAACATAGTTACGGCGGACTCTAATTAGGTTGAGAGCTGTACCAAGGAGCAGCTCAGGGGGTACCAACTAAAGGATAGTAATATTGGGCCAGTGCTGAATTGGAAGGAGAGTGGTTCTCGTCCTCCCTGGGAGCAGATTAGTGGGTTAGATAGGGCGGCAAAAGCTTACTGGGGCCAATGGGACCTGTTAAGCACACTATCTTCTAAATGAATGGAAACAGTTAAAAAGATAGTTCATACTGTTCCAGTCTTTGATACACTGTGTATGAAACCGGTGGGGATTATAAAGGTAGGTTTTACACGCTTCACCATGATGTAAGAAATATAAGGGTAATAAAAGGAATATCATACCATCAAAGAATATATAACATTAACTCAAAGGTCACTGTACATCTTGTCCTTTGATGTTAAATCTCACTATGCATTCCATCTGGACGGTCTGAATAATAATGTTTTGGAGGTTTCTATTCTCGCTCGTTCTCTGAGATTCAGCCAAAATATTTGGCAAACAATGCACCTACAAGATTGTCTGCTTATTAACTACACAATGGTACCAAACTAGGGTTAGGGAACAGTTTGTTTGTGTTTATAATGGAAGGCATAATGGGGCTTTATAGCTAAATATCACATGAAAGTAAGTACAAGCAATGAAGGATATTCATCAGAACACAACTACGAGGCAAGTTATAAAACCAACCAATTTACTCAGTTTTGAAATGTAAGTAAAAACAGAGGAGCTGTGTGCTATTCATGACCAACATTTTTGTTTGTGTTTACGTCGTATGAAAAACTCAAAATACCCATATCCGAATGGATTTAAAGAAAAATTGATACCATAGAAAATAAGTTGACAGTCGGGTCAAGTAGCTACTAGATAGTTCCCTAAAAACACTTTAAAGAGTTTTACTTCAGCACTGTCGAAATGGGTGCAATTAGTCTGTAAATATATGATGCTTGGCATGGCAAAACATGGATGGGACAGATATTGAGACTTTCATATTTAGAGAGGACAGAAACAAACAAACAAGCAGAGACTTAAAGTTGAATCCAGATGTCCATTTATCACTGAATGGAGAATCGGTTGAGAGAGCATTTCAGAGACGAAGACTGCATTGAAAGCTAAAAGATCAATCAATTTTGTGAAGTAGCATTTAACGTACTACACTTTTCATTCAATTCTAATTACCACCAGGTGAAGGCAATATTATGCAATATTTCTGTACGAAACCCTTGGTGTATTTCTCCCCCTCCGACCCACGCCCAAAGAGGTGCAACTTCACATGGCTAATTAGCCTGATCACCTCTGTCCCTTCTGCTATATGAAAAGTCAAGTAAGACATCTTGATCCTCTCTTACATTTGATCTTTCTGTGGTTTTAAGAATTTTGCATATTTTAAATATTCAGGGTGGCATTTAACCCCCCACTTCCCCACACCCATCACCCTTCACCACCAAGAAAAATGAAAATGGATGAAGTAAACAGGGTGAGAGAGAACTTCAGTTGCTACTGATGTTTGTTCTAATAATGTCCTCATAGATAATACAGAAACCTCAAGTCTGCAATATAAATCCACCGTGACAACATGATATTTCGGTTGCTTTTATTCCCAAGATGCGCTATTGTCCTTGTTTTGTTATTAAATTTATTTCCTATTCCTGTTGGCCTGGTTACATACCGTCACGAGAATCCGACAGTGGCGCATCCTGGTCGACCGAGTGGGGAAGGAAACCAAAACTTGCAACAACATCAACGACAACGACAGAGTAAATACAGACTTGTGACACGTTGTGACAAGTTGTGACAACGTCACAGCAAAATCACATCATTGTAGCAAATGCCCAAAAAGATGGCTGAATTAAGAAAGAAAACAGTTTCTCCTTTCTCCCCTCTTTTTGGTCGAGGCAACATCGTAGTTTGGAGAGAAAGTCAAGCAATTTTGGGGGATCTAGTTTAAGGAGATTGAAGAATGACAGGGTTTAAAGGTGACATGCACTACTGTAATTTGACTAAAAGTGGAGCTATATTCCATGCAGGCAATTTAGATTAAAGGAGCACTTTTTTCCCCATTTTTTTTGTTTTAAACTGTTTGTTAGTCAAACACTAAAACTAGAAACAGTAAAAACATGGTAAAGACTAACGCTAACAGCTAATATGGACATAGTCGGAGGTTAAAACTTCCTCTTTGTGTAATTTCTATCATTTGCACATCGATTATGTTCGTATTTGATATGGAATACATGGTTTGGTGTTTTATTGAGATTTTTCAAGCTGAATGCTACTTTAACTGAACAATAAACATAGAGTCTGGCAGGATCAGCACCGATGTTTTCAGAAAATCTGGCAAATCTAAAATAATATTCTTTGAGAATCTCCTGGGTATTAATTCTCTAAACTATAGTTTCATTATGAAATTATCTTCTTGTATTTTTTTTCTTTCTGATGTTCAGCAAAGATACACACATTACCATAAAAACATTTTTTCATGCAAAAAAGGGTGAAAGTGAAGCTTACGAAACCAATATCACTTCAAAAATAAATTCAAAACAAAACACTCAATTGAAAAGTAAACAAAAGCTGCAGGCAAGTCTTTCAAACATGTGAGTCTAGTCAAACCGATCCGAAAACAACTGCAATTTGGGGGGTGGGGATAGGTGGGGGTAGAGGTTGGGTAGAACAGCACTGATCAAACCGAGTTCACCAACAAAAGTAAAGCAAAGCATTGATTTATGACTCACATAAAAGGTGACATGATTTCTACACTTAAAACCAATCACTTTGTGTAATCATTAATGAAGAATATCAAAACAAGCCATAACTGAAAGATATTTGTTTCCGAGTAAGCTGGCTTCAGTAAGTTGAGATTGATCAATTAATTCGATCTTATCAATGGAAGTTTGTTCAACCTATTGATTTTAACATGAAGTGCAACTCCAGTGGCATGTCCAATTACTAGCTTCAGTGTCAATTTACCCACACATTTTACTGGGTGGAGTGCAGGGGTGGTGGGAGGAGGGCTAATATCTCAACTTTTCCCTGTAGCTCATGTACTTTCTTGTGGTACATTCACTGATATTACTTACATAGAACCTAACGGCAGGAATGTGGAGACCATCCGTCATTTTCACCGCACTTTAATAAGTACACATGAATCGTATCCTAACGACTGTCACACCAGGCACATTGATAAAACAAAATTGCCCCCCCCCCTTCCTTTTATTTTCTCTCTTTCTATTACTTAGTGCTTGTTTTGGATTAATGATGAAGATTTTTACAATTTTTCTAAGCAAGGATACTTAAGTCTTTGGCAGCCCATTGGTAGGTGCGGTCAAGATAATGCTTAATCAAATAACATAAAAATAAGTGTTGGGATTGGGGGATAGGCCAGCCAAGCTATTACCTAACTACAGACAGAAAAAAAAGACTTTCTATTCTTAAGTAAACTGGTACCTTGATCAAACTTTACCATATTATTAGATCTTGATCAATGTTTACAATATTATTAGAGGGTCATCGGGCTGATACAAGTGGTTTACTCTCGAACCAGTGTAAAAGCTTCAATGAAACAGGACACTGTTGTACTGGTATGAGACGCGTTAGAACACAACAGGTAGCGAGGGCGCTTTATTCTGTCCTTGTCTACAGTAGCATACCCGTACAACTGCTATGTAACCCTACACCAACTTATTACGGTCTTGTCCATGAAACAAAAAGCCTTATCAGCTGACATACTACTGAACTTAGTCGGTATACTTTATACTAGTATGCAAATCATAAACAATCTATAAACAGAAATAGGAGGGTGGCTCTGCTCTTCATAATCTAAAACAAGAGATATCCTTTAAGAATGTGGACTTAATAGATAAATGCAGAGGGGGTGGGGGGTGGGGAGAAGAATGGAAGGTAGGGGGGCCAGAGACAAGGAAAATTCCAACGCACCTGTGTTCTGCAAGCATCTCCATAAGTTATACCTGCCAGAACTTCAGAGATGGGTCCAGGGTGTGTCTTATCCCCAAAACGCTCTTGCCTAATCTGAAATTCAAAGAGTAGACAACATCCTCGTTGGTAACATTATAACACTTCTATTCATAGTCTCTCTGCCATTAAGGATGAGGCATTAAAAATTCATGCCTTTTGCCACCGCGGTCCTGGCACCAGCTGCAAGAAGCATGTGGCATGAGTGCTAAATGCCTCGTTCTGTTGGATGCAGGTGTGACCTCATCAAATTTTCATTTCTGGGTAATATGGTTACGGAAACTTCACCGGCAGACACTCTTTGGGACATCTATCAAAGATGTCAGAATGACAAAACACATAACATAGCACTAAGAAGACACATAACATAACACTAAGAGGACATTGAATAGTGATACTAAGAAGGAGAGATTTAAGAATGTTTAAAGTTCTCACAGCAAATTTTTGAGGCTGGCTAAGGGTCTGCTGTGTGTAAAATGATCCTGGGTGGGAAGGGGGTCGGGGGCGTGAGGAAATATACACCCACCCGCTTCAACCTACCATAAAAATACAAAAGTAGTAAATACCACATCTTAAAAAACTTTCTTGGGTGAACCCTCCCTACATGTGGAAATGGCTCCCTAAATGGGGAGTCCGCTCCCTCCAAGGGGAGAACCCTACCTACGTGCGGAGTCCGCTTCAACGAATCCAGGGCAACACCCACTGATACACTTTTACATTATCTTTTTTTTTTACCACTTTTTCTATAACATACCAGATACATCATTCACTCCTCCGAAGACCGAATTAGGGGAAAGGCGAAAAAATGGGAAAGAAGTCAGAGGAAGGAGAAAGTGGTGACAAATAACAAAAATAAAACAATCAATTAGAAATAACAGTGTATAACGTCATCAACGTACAGTTTAGCCTTCTTCTTGTACTCCTTATGACCTTGTCCCTGTCTTGCAAACTGTTGTGGATCGGTGATAGCGACTGCATCACCACTCTTGGGGTCCTTGTCACCTACCCACTGTGAAAAATGTAACCAGAGAGAAGAGTTACTGGGTTTCCATTTGGCCTGTTTCCTACAAGATTTCTAACCGCAGGAGCGTAGCCAGGGGGCGAAGGGGGAGACCGCTCCCCCCCTCAATTTTTTTTTTGTATTTTTTTTTATGATATGGAAGTTTTATAGTAGCTGTTATAAGAGGTTTTAATATCATTAACTGTGTCTGAATTTTCGAAACTTCCCTGACCAACATTCTTCATCATACTTCCCTCTACTCGTGCAATTTTGACAGGTCTGTTAGGGGTTGAAGGTTTTTTTCTATATATTGGTTGTCCATAGATGATATTTTGTGCAACATTATGGGCATGTTTAAAGTGAATTTTTTATTCAAATTCTGAACAAATAATGGGCTTTAAAACCTTGAAAAGTGGGGCTGACGGGTATTTTGGGCCGTTACGTAGTATTACCTACAAAAGCAATGATCCACAGGAGATGCAATGAGGTCCAACATGATGTGTGACTGGTGTCAATCTTAAAATAGGTAATGGATGAAAAAAAAAACTATTTGGAAAAAACTTGGTTCTCAGGCAAAAGTGTACATCTGGTTGGTCATTTTCAAGCCTGAGAAGTGCCATTTTCGGTGATCTGGGGGCTATCAAAACCAGAAATTTTCTTGTACGCTGCTTGCCAACCGATGGTGGCGCTCCGTTTAGTTAGTAATATACAAAATATCACAAAGCGCGAGAGATCAATTTGGGGGATGAAAGTTGCTACGCACCTGCACCCAAGCAAATGTACCCCATCAATATTTGAAACAAATCACCGCCCCGGATCACATTGTCCAGAATGGTGACAATCCCGCTTCCCCCTCCCCCCAACAACCCTTCTATCCTTGTTCTCCCTCTGAAAAGATCAAAAATTTGCTAAATAAATAGCAAACAAACAAAGGATGACTAACTTCTGATAATTCCATCTGTAGGACATTTTAGATTTATATTTTTTTGTTTCTGGAAAGTGCTAAAATCAAAACATTTTCATCACCTTGGCAAGTGCCTCTTTGATGTCTTGAATTGTCAAAGTCCCCAAATTGCCCAAAATTAAGGATTGTGTCGGGTGATTCTGTCAAACAGATGATGTGCCTACCACCAATTACATGTCACTACTACTCAGGTGTATCTTTGTCTTGTAGCCCTCGTCTTCCCCTTCCTCTCCCCAGTTGGCGTACTCTTGGGCTACCTTCACCTTGGAGTATGTGTTTGGCGTGTTCAGCCATTTCGTCTTCTCCTCTGCCTGCCTCCTGTTCAACATCTTGATCGGTGACTCGTATCTGCTCTTCTCAAATTCGTTGTCGTAGATGTAGATGAAGTTGGTGGAGGCGGCTGGGTAGGCGACGTCGCTCTTGGGCTTCAGTTCGTGTCTCACAAACGGCTGGCCGTACACGTTGCCTGTTATGTAACCCTGTAACAAATTAAAAAGTTCCTGTGATCAAATTTTTGTGCTGGTTGCAGATCTAAGTCACTCTTACATCTAACATCAGCAGCACAACATTCCTCCATCTTTGCTGTTTTACTTATGAAATGATTACATATCAAGTCTTCCACAAGTATCTCTTTGAAAATCTCACACATTCGCTGTCTTTGGTGCATTCAGGACAAACTAATTGGAACATTCCGTTTCTATGCCATTTCCATGAAATATTGCACAATTTTGGATGCAGGTGATCTTGAAAATATTTTCAAAATGGGTGGGGTGTGCAACAGATCACATGGGGGAGCTTCATGAAGTTCCCCAAACCGATAAAGTATCGATTATGTTCAATAGCGTATGAAACCATTCTGATTATTAAGTCAAGAGCTTGCTAATACTATATATATATATATATATATATATATATATATATATATATATATATATATATATATATATATATATATATATATATATATATATATATATAGTGAATCTAAGAGAGTATCAAGCTGTAACAATTAGAGTTTCAAGTAAGACACAAATCAAATCGAATGGTGTATCCAACCATCCTGATACGTCACAGCTGTTTACTTTGACTGAACGAAGCTACCTGCTTATCCACACTGACTTCCTACAACTCACTTCTCACTGAATTATCTCACTTAATAAAGCGTATTAGCTTGGTACACATATGATCAAAAACCTCATACGTTAACTAGCGACGCCATCGGTTGGCAATTAGCATAGTAAATGCTTGCTATGTTTGCCCAGATCTTTAAATGCAAATAAGGCTAGTTGGTCTGCTGCACAGACGTTGCAGGCCAAGTGAGTTGGAATTTTTGCATTTTGAAATCTTACCATATTGTCCAAATGTCTCATCATGGCTTCAAACTCCAGTTTACCGACCTTCAGTTTGTGTCCTGTCTCACTGACCCCACCTGCGTCCTTGGCAGTCGCTTCGCCGACCTTGTCTCTGACTTCATCCGGTAGGTGGATGACATTATCCAGGCCTACGGCATGTATCTGTCACGAATAATTAGCATACGGTAAAGCGTTTGAATGCAGTTTGTTGCTACATTATCGAACACAAGTCTTACAAGCGACTCTTTTAATCTCTCTTATTCCTCCTTTGTCGTTTCTCGTTGCCGACTTTGCTCTGCTGGTCCTAACACTACTAAGGAGATTCTTATATTTGTCATCTTGTATATGCCATCCGAAGAATGAAACTCAACAATTTCATATAAGAGGACGACAAAATCGTACATGATTTGCCGAAGAAACCATCCGTTTGGCATTTATGCTTCAAAAATACAAGACTCACTAAAGAGTCGTTTTTAGCTTAAATCTGGTTTGAAATTTCGTCCTTTTGATGAAACCTTTGAATCCTTCTCAATTGAAGCATTTTGTCTTCCATCTCTCTGTCAAGGGACAAAAGAGCTAAATACTGCCATTACAGAACAAGCACAGAAATGCACTTCTCCTTCAGCAGGCAAATATTTGAGCCAACTGTCTGTCTGGGCAATAATACTTCATTTGTTCCTATCCAACAAAATTTTTTTGTCTGTCAACAAAACTGGACCAAACTTGGCTATTTGATTATTTGCTCTTTAATGAACAAAAAGATGTCAACTTCTCTATGGTGGATATAACCAATGCCTGGATTCTGCAAAGCACCTTGATAGCAAACAGGCAAAAGCATTATGTACAATATGTATGAGGTACAATAGAAGCATTGTAACACTATCAGGAAAACGGATGTTTGTGTTTATAAGCCTCTTCTCCAAACGATTTGATACAGAATCCTGTGGACGCCTGCGGGCACAAGCTGAGCTCATCAAACTTACAAAGACCCTCAGGAGCATCCCAGCTTTCCTTTCATGATGTTAGTGTCATCACATTAGTATTTATAATACGCTTTCTGGCCAAGGTGAAGTGCACAGGCACGGCAGTATTTGAATATACCGCGGAGGATTGAAAACTGAAGCCTTTCCAAAATCTCATCGATCATATTCATAGACTTACTGTTTTAGTATTCTGTGCTTAATACTCCCTTTTGAACAGATATTTATTCCTCTTGAATTTTATTCAACTTTTATTAGCAGATTGAATTTGAGTTCGCAGAAATAAATGTTTCAGTTTTTGAGTCGGACTAAATTTATTCCAGTCCTTGCAGCCCGACTGAACTTTATTAACATTAGACTGAAACTTGGAAGAAAATAAATTTTATCCCACAGCGATAGGCCTAGGCCTAAATATCCAATAATGGATGTTCAGAACTTGCTGCAGTTATCCAAGAATATGGAAAATATTGTTGACCCATCGAAGAAGACCAAGCCTAAAAAATGTGTTATTTATTGGATGAAAGATCAACAAGTTAGTACAGAGTCGGTGATGGACAAAGAAAATGCAACTGAAAATGCAGTCTGCTTGATAAAGTGGAGAGGAAAGCGGCCGTATTCTAGAAAAATCATCAAAATAAGTGGTATGTTGACCTTTTTTCTGTTTCATTTCTATGTGTAATCATATGAAACTTTCTGACAGTGGCACAATAACCAAGATCAACTTCTAATTTTATCCTGTCTTGTGCAACGATAAACAGCATATTTGCAGTTAATAAAATTAATAATCAAATTAAAATAAGACAAGGCTACATGTGTAGAATATTTCTTGTTTAGGCCTAAACTTATAAGGTTACTACAGTTAAGCTTATTCTTATGGGTGCATGGGGCAATACCTATGTTTGGTAATTATTTGGACATTCAGTACTTGGATTAGTTTCCTAGTTTTACCTAGTCAAACTTCACGTTCAAGTCTGACGTTTCTCTTACCGTACTACAGAGATTTTACTTACCATTGAAATAGCGTTATAAAAATGCAAAACATTTGAGTGTTGGGCATGCAGGGTTTAATGTGATTACATTTCTGTTTTTCATATGTGGTTATATGCAATGGCCAAATTTTTTATCATTTTAATAATTATTACAGGGGGGGAGGGCTAGTAAGGTTATATATAAACTTTGTGACATGTTGTAAGACATGTGTAAACATGCTTGCTTGCAAAAAAAAGTGGGGTCTAAAGCCACCCATCTCTCCCTCGCGTTGCGACGTCCATTATGCACTGAATATTATATATTATATTTTCCGTTTCTGGTGGGTGGTTATTGTGCCAATGTATATTTGTGCCCTATCATTATTAATTATTTCTATTTGTTTTATGTTCAGAGTACATTCACAGTATGTGTGGCAGAAACCAGTGGACAGAGCCACAGCCACAAGAGATGAACAAACGGTTTGCATACAAGTGCATGAATGCTACAAGATACATGAAATTGAAGAAGCTGTATTTTATTTTTGTTTTGTTTTGTAATTTTATAGTTGTTGCATAAAAAAGGAGACTTCAGAATTCTGGTTATTCTCATTATTTGTTTGGAGAGTTTTAATCAATAACTAGGACAACAAGCTGGCCAAATTCCTAACTCTCCTTACTTGGAACTGATTAGCATACAAGTATTCAATAAGTATTTGAGTAAGTATTCAGAAACCTGTTAAGCCTTCATAAAATAACTAATTAGCATACAAGTATTCGAATACTAGCGAATAAGTATTCGAGTAACTATAAGTATTCGTCAGAGCCAAATTATTTAAACGAGCGAATACTTATATGTAAATGAGCTAAGTATTCAAATAGCTATTCCAAATCTACTCAAATACCTATTCGAATACCTATTTGAATACCTAACAGGTATTCGAAAATACTTCACTCATTTACATATTTTGGCTCTGAGGAAGGCTTATAGTTATTCATATTAGTATTGGAATACTTATTTTGTACTGTGTGTTATATGGTAAATTTTCTGAATACTGAGGAAATCTTTGAATACTTTTTGAATACTTATCGAATATATTTGTGTAAGGTAAGGGTGGCTTTATTAGAAAGCAGATAATCCGCTTTGTAACGACCATTATTTGTTACCCAGACTCGACAAAAAAAACCACACACACACCGATTGATAAAATTGTAGGTTGACAAAACCCAGACAACCAGCTCTTGATGCTGCAGGGAGAAGAGAGGACCAAGTACTCCCATTCCTGCCCATCAACACCCCCCACTTCCCCCACCACTTGTAATCCCAACCCACTAGTAAAGTGTTTTGCTGAACCTTCAAGACAAACAAATAGAAAACTCAATTATGACTTTCATAAAAGATCTCTAAGTGAGATTTTTCACACAGTTTCAACTGGTAGCTTTTCTAAGGATTTACAGTAGCCAAAAGACCCTGGATTCCAAGGTCAATAGTGAAACACATCTCCCAGGTGGGTAACCTTGCCCTTGGGGTCAGACATCAAAAAGAATATTATGGGAATTTTATCGATGAATGTCAACATTATTAGTGCCCATACATGTTAGAAAGCAAACATCTCCCTACTATGCCTTAATCTAAATCCATAAATCCGATTTGGAGTCGGCAAGTCGCATCAAGACTAGCAATTATTCCAGTCAAACATACTTCTTCAACCGCTGTTCTTTTCATTTCATGGAGCAGGCTTTGCTATTGCAGGTGACTTTCTGCTGTTACTCAGAGCCTAGTTTGACTCGGAGAAAAGCAAACAAAAGTTTGTACAGAAGCAGAATCTTCAGAGGTGGAGAGAGTTAGAAGAGTGTAATGACTACATATTGATACAGAAGTAGACTACGCTAATGGCAAAATCAAGTTCCGTGTAGGCTAGGAGATACAATCATTCCCAAGACAATAAAAATTCCAAATTGATTATATTGTTTGGAAACAGTTTGAAAATTTCAGATAACTTTTCTCAGAGGAGAGGGTCATAACAAAGATTAACTCAATCCATACCATTTACTTTGTGTTTGGAGTTGACTAATCTTGTCCATTTTCATCCCTCAACCCCCTTACCCCATTCCCGGCTCTTTAGAAAACAGCTTAAAAAAGGAAAACTCTGTAAATTTCACAGGTCTCGAAAATATTCTGAAATGGAGGAGAATGAACAAACTGTAATATAACCAGAGAACATTTGGCCTCACACTGCTAAGTTTTACAAGCAATCCGACCACGTTGGACCAAGTCCAGCTAATTCTTTACCTGTATCTCGCATGCTGCTACACAGTTGAGGGATAGGAAGTACGCCTCCTCTATGGACCCACCACAGCAGACGATACCATGGTTATGCAAGAATAGGATCTTGTTTTCGATGATTTGATCCTCCTGTTCCTCCTCGACCATGATCCCCGTGTAGTCATAGTGTAGAGATCTCACCACAAATCAAGGCTTCTTGACTCATCGACAAAAGGCCACACTTCATAGTTGAGACCTGTCAAGATTCAAAGCAAAAAATTCAAAATCCTCCATATTCTATGACATCTTTGCTTTTAAAGATTTGCTTTGGTCAACAACTTGCAGGAAGGGTAATGCTAGGCAAACATATTGAATATTCAAAGAACATTTAAAAATCCTCCATAATCTATGACATCATTGCTTTTAAGGTAGTTTTTTTTTTTTTTGTGGTCAGCAAATTTATAAAGCCAACTGGGTATTAATCAAAACAAATCGAAATGTGACAAGTCAAGCTAAAGATGTTAAAGAAAATGATCAAAATCCAAGTAAAGAAAAAAGGAACCTGCTCTAAGAATCATGAAAGTAATTATAAAGGTGGATACTCACAGCAGCGGCTGCCGAAGTGTGCACATGTTAAATGCATTAAGTACCTGGTCTGGATTTATTATTACTATTGCTTTCGCAGACTTTTAACTTTGAACACTATCTATCAATATGTAGCAACTGCTTTGAAGTTGATGAGAAAAACATCTTTTGGCCGAGAAGCATCCAACATTGGGGTTATTCCACTCATCTCCAGAAGTTATCTGTTGATCCAAAAAAAATCCCTTAGTTCATTTTTGCCTTTAAATAAAACAGTGAGTGACTTAATTATTTAGATTACACAAAAGAAGGCAAAACTATATCAAGAAAGACAATTGATCAAGTTAGCCATTAGCTAGCATTTGAAAGCAGTAGAGAAGACCAGCATATGCAGAGAAGTCTCCTAGATAATTGAAACAAACACTGTTGTTCTATAACTCTATAAACACTACCTGGCAATTGATTGGACATTGTTTATATGTAAAGGATTGGATGGTTAGAGGAGTCTGGTTGCGACATCCAAGGGGGGGGGGGGGGGGAGATATAGTATGGCAAGGGAAGGCAGAACTCAGTTTTTCTCTTTAAGCGCTGGTATTTTGTTCCCCACTAGCAAGCTCTACATCAAAAAATAGGAGGAAAAGGAAAACAAATGTGTAATAAACAATGCTTGATAAAATCATAAACTAGCTTTTAAATGTTGGAACACTCCTTTAATGCTCAGAAAATATTAAAGAGTGAATGGCTTCTTTAATATTAAGGAGTAGAAGGCTCTTTTAAATGCTTATGCCATGCAACCCACAATGCTTCTCATGTCAAAAATTAACCTTCTATTCTAAAAATCATGGCTATAACCAACATATGATAAAAAAAAATAAGATATAAAATCTTAAATTTGTCCAAAATCCATAACTATCTAAAAAAATATTTGCTTTGTCAATAGATGATAGATAAAGGGAATCAATACAGCTTATTTATTACAACTCTAAGTGTGCATATGACCAACTAAACCCAGTGCCATGGAATACTATTATGTACCAACGCCAACAACAATATGAACACAACAGTTACCTTTATCATACACATGGACACGGCCATCTTATACTACAAAAACTTGTGATAAAACTGAGGGCGTACTGGCAAATACTGCAGAATATGTACAACCTATCTAGCCTTATGCTGTCTACCAACAGAAATCACCTACAACATAAAAATGAAATGCAAGCAAATATGAATACTTGTAACATCTTCTGTCACATGCTGAAATAATTATTGGATCTAGTACAGTAGTAGCAGGCATATCACATAATATAATACATGCTTGGACCTAAGATGTTTAAAAAGTGAGGAACAAACTTACCTGATTGTACCTGGTCTCCATAGCTGCCCTCTGCATACACTGCAAACGTACATTTTCTGCAACACCTAACTTCACGTCAAACTACAAAAAAAGCATCATATCAGTCAAAATCTTAGAAAAGTTACAAATGAAACATGTTATTACCTCATAGAGCTTTTGATGATAAACTGACGCAGGGAAAGTTAATTAAAAATAACAATTTTTTTTGGATATATACATAAATCTTAGGTTTCGTGTATAAACTACATTGTCAATGGTCCTGACCACAAACTTTTTCAGGTTCCTTACCCGCAACTTCCTGGAGTTTTGAAGGCTGAAATTGCAAATAAACTAGTGCATATCCCTACACCAGTTTGAAGGGTCACATTGCAAATAAATTAATGCATATCCCTACACTAGTTTGGAGGGCTGAAATTGCAAATAAACTAGTGCATATCCCTACACTAGTTTGGAGCGCTGAAATTGCAAATAAACTATTGCATATCCCTATACTAGTTTGGAGTGCTGAAATTGCAATTAACTAGTGCATATCCCTACACTAGTTTGGAGGGCTGAAATTGTAATTAACTAGTGCATATCCCTACACTAGTTTGGAGGGCTGAAATTGCAATTAACTAGTGCATATCTCTACATATAAATAGACCTATCAAAAAGCCCAATCCTTGAGATCAATTTTAAGTTGGTCTGACTTCATGAAGTCAAAAAATTGGATAACCAACCGTTATTGGATAACCAACCGTCAACCTGTTGACACTGTTCCTTGAGGAGCTCTTATATATTCTACTCTCTAATGATCTCCGAGGTTAAATAGAGTGTGGTTTTCACTACATCTTGCAAATTGTATTATTTGAGACACTAATTGAGACAACATTTAGCAGAAAATTTTATTTTGTTCCAATTTTGGAATACTTTTTCTGCTGGAGATCTCGGCAACGACGTCCTGCGACGTTCGTTAGCCTACAAGATTGTTAGTATGGATTCTGCGACAGTGGAGAAATTAAAGGAGTGTAGCATCAGAGTTGCCGACAGTTCATATAAAGATACTGAGATTTTGTATGCTATCATGAATGATGTTGGTAGAGATGGAATTGCAAGTTGTGTGAAATCTTTAGGATGCTGGATTATCACATTAAAAGCAAAGGAACAAGCTGATCTTATTTTGGACAGTGGACTCCTCGTGACTGGGAATCAGTTTCTACTGGTGTCAACAGAACGTTCCTAACTGTTAGTGTTTTCGGAGTACCTTCATTCATACAGGACGAAGATCTAACAGGAAAACTTTGTGAGTATGGGTGTAAAATAAGAGGCGAATGGAAAGGAAAGACCTTCCCCAGATTCCCAAATATCGGGAACGGAATACGATATGTACAGTTAAAACTACCTGAAGAACACAAGAGCTTGCCTTACGCAATTAGAATTAACGGGATTAATATGAACTTAACGCACAATGGTCAAACTAAAGTATGCAATTTGTGTTTGGAAAGCGATCACATCAGGAGAAACTGTCCTAACTGCAAATGTTAAGTTTGCGATGTCCAAGGGCACCGGGAAGCTAATTGCCCAAAGGTCAGATGCTTTAAATGCCAAGAACGTTTGAAGAGTATCGCCATGACAACACAGACACTGGCTCGACCCTAGATACACATGAAAACGAAACACAATATCAGTCTGAGGGATAAGTCACTGGGTCGGTTGAACAGGACGATCACGCTATTCAAGAAGCTAACGAGGTCAGGGCACAGAAATCCGAACAAAACACGGATTCAACAGCAAAGAAGAACAATAACGCGAATCCAGACACCCGAGTAATCCTAACCAGGAGTTAAAGAAAACCCACCAACAACAGCGAACTGAACAAAAGACGACACTGCCAACACAAAAAGTAGTAGAACAACGGAGAACACAACCGGAGACTGGATCTCAGCGGATGGAGGGGGCAAGCACACAAAGGGGAAACATCCAACCCCACAAAAGGCAAATATCCCTAGACAAAGACGGCTTTCAAACTATCAGACTAAAGAAGAAATCATTTATTCCTAATCTCAGCAGAGCGAGAAATGTCAGAACAAAGGATTCTTCGGCCGAACCTATGCAAAGATGATGGCGTTCATGTTATACGGTACATTTATTTATTTATAGCGATGCAAGCTGCAAAATACCTTGAAACAGGGGAGGAAGCTATCGCATGCAATTACTACGATATTGATTCATACAACAAGATGTCTCGCGAACACATATTGTCTTTATTCCACCATAATAGTCGAAGCCTTAACAAAAACTTAGACGACATAACTACATTTACGTCTCTATTGAAGGATTTCTCTGTCATTGGATTTACCGAAACCTGGCTTACTGCAGATATATCCCCCTTAATCCATATCAATAACTATACGCTTGTTGAAAGGCATCGTCCCGAAAGGAGAGGTGGTGGTGTTTGTTCATTTTTCAACAAAGATCTAAATTTCAAACTCAGAAACGATATAAGCATTTTCAATGATTCTGTCAATGTTCATAGAGGTTGACATAACATCAGCAATGAAAAATTATACCATAGGCATAATTTATAGGCCTCCAAAAAGTTCACTGCATATTTTTCTGACACACGTAAACAAAATTTTTACCCAACTCTCCAATGAACGACATAGTGCGTACATTATGGGTGATTATAATATTGATCTTGCTGACAATATTAAATCTGCTGACTTTTTAAACTTACTATATGCCAGTGGATTTTTTCCTACTATTACCAAACCTACCTGTGTGGGTTGCACTTCTGCAACTGTTTTAGATAATGTTATAACCAATGATGACTGCAAACTAATAACTGGTATCTTTGTAAGCGATCTCAGTGACCATTATCCAATATTTCTCCAAACTGCCATACACAAAAGTAGACAAAGGGGCCCTATGTATGTAAGGAACTACTGCAAGACAAATGTACAGAATTTCTTCTCAACAATCCGAGATGCTTCTTGGGAAAATGTTTCATCCCAAACTGATGCACACATTGCCTATTCTATGTTTTATAACAATTTCAATGCCATATATAATCAATGCTTTCCTGAGCAATGTGTCACCAAATCTAAGAAACGTCGAAAGAGACACCCGTGGATTACTGCAGGTATTCTAGTTTCTATCAAAAGAAACGATAAGCTATTTAAAAGACATATTAAGAACCCGTCTGGTGTAAATAAAACTATTTATTCTCAATATCGTAATAAGCTCAATCATGTTATCAAATTTTCTAGAAAATTATATTTCAACAATAAATTTTATAATGCGAGGAGTAACCCAAAAGGCACATGGGATACCATTAACCAACTACTCCATAAAGGTCGTAAACAATCATCGTATCCCTCTTCTTTCAAGGATGGTGACAAAGAGATTAACACCGACCATGATATTGCTAATAAAATTTAATGACTTTTTCGTCAATCTGGGGCCATCACTGGCAAGTAAAATCAACCACAAACGTAAATCACAGGAATCTGTTAACATTGATGTTAACACTCATTCCATGTTTTCTCATCCTGTCAGTGAGGAGGAGTTGTTAAAAACAGCAACCTCTTGCATGAAACCTGATAAAGCAGCTGGATACGATGATTTTAAGCCTGGCATTGTAAGACAAGTTATCTTATTTATTACCAAACCATTAACCCATATTTGCAATTTGTCGTTCAGTACCGGTATTTTCCCTGATATGCTAAAAATTGCCAAGGTCATCCTTGTCTTTAAGAAAGGGGATTCAGAAAACTTTGAAAATTATCAACCTATATCACTATTATCATGTTTTTCCAAAATAGTTGAAAGGCTTCTGTATAATCCTATTTTTAACTTTATTTCAAAATATAACATTTTATGCCAGAAACAGTATGGATTCCGTCCTGAACACTCCACTGAGCTAGCACTAGCTGATGCCATTGACAATTTGTATAGTAATCTTGACAAGAATAGTACCTGTGTCAGGGTTTTCCTGGACCTCTCAAAGGCCTTTGACACAATAGACCACACAATTCTGCTTAATAAATTACACTGTTACGGCATAAGAGGAACCCCCCTAAAATGGATCGACAGTTACTTAGCAAACCGCTACCAATATACATCCTACAAAAATGCTCATTCCCAACCGGAGAGAATTCAATGTGGTGTGCCACAAGGCTCTATATTTGGTCCATTGCTTTTTATCCTATATGTTAATGACATTACCAATGTTTCTGATAAAGTTAAAGTTGTTTTGTTTGCTGACGACACAAATATTTTCTTCGTATCACAATCGAGAACTTTATTTCATATTTAAGTATCAACTGAATTAGACAAGTTCAGCGACTGGTTCGCTGGCAACAAATTATCATTGAATATTGATAAAACAAACTATATAGTTTTTAATACTTATAAAAATTTTACATGGAATGCTGATATTACTATGGGTGGTAAAAGACTACAACAAGTCAATAGTACTAGATTTTTAGGCGTATATATAGATCATGAACTTAAATGGTGTGACCACATTACAACTGTCTGTAAAAAAGTTGCAAAAAACACCAGTGTTTTAGCTAAGCTTAAGCATTATCTGCCACACACATATTAAAGATTCTCTATCAGACATTAGTCCAGCCACATATTACGTATTGTTGTAACATATGGTCTGGTACTAATCCCAGACGAAAATAATTCCTGGCTTTTAAGCAAGAGTCAAGAAAACCCCGGGTTTCCCTGGATATCCAAGCTTTATTCCTGCCTCAGGTAGCCAGGAAAAGCCAGGACTTTGAAAGTCCAGCCTTTTCCTGGCTTCACCCAGCCTAACAAATCCACACTAGGCAGGAAAAGCGAGGGCAATGCTGTCCTGGCTAGGCAGGAAAAGCCAGGATTTTGAAAGTCCAGCCTTTTCCTGGCTTCATCTAGGCTCACAAGTCCACACTAGGCAGGAAAAGCGAGGGCAATGCTGTCCTGGCTAGGCAGGAAAAGCCAGGATTTTGAAAGTCCAGCCTTTTTCCTGGCTTTACCCAGCCTCACAAGTCCACAATAGGCAGGAAACGAGAGTGGAATGCTGTCCTGGCTAGGCAGGAAAAGCCAAGCTTGCCTTTTACCCAGTATTAGCTAGTTGTAAGATGGTCAGCTCTTACATAAAGTTTTCTTTTGTACCATAGTTTTACTTGTTTATTAGTGCAGTGCTCACTGTACAGAGGGCTATACATTTGTACAGTATATTTGTAAGTTGTTTTGTGGTCGGGGAGATTAAGATTTCTCTCTTCTGGGTTGCTAAGCAACTATCTTTGTTCTTCCTGGAAATTAGCTCTCACAGGAAAAGGGGTCTGTGTATATATATTATAGGAACAAAAGAGTTTTGTGAGGGTATAGGGAGTTAGGCAGTTGGCCATGAGTATTGGAGCAAGACAGTTGCAAAAGAGGAGAAATATAGTTTTAATGCTGGATAGTTTGTTTTAAACCTTAATTTACAAAATCAAGTTACTGTAGTCCTTATTATTTTTTGGAAGGAGTGATATTCACCTGACAGTCTGGCATGCGTTTTACTATAAAGGACATTATTTACTATAAAGGATACTATTTACTTAGAGGATATTATTTTGTGTAAAAGTAAGTTGGCCTGACGTTTCGATCCTAGCAGGATCTTCTAGACTCTAAGTCATTTGATTTAATTCTTTGACTGGGCCCAGATCAGCTGTATATTGTTTGTTATTCATAATTATAATTTATTTTGATCCAATCCAGTTGAGTGTTCCATTTTTATGTGTCTTGTTCTGTGTTTGGTCATCACACCAAACCCAGAGTTCTCTGATCAAGAACAAACATTTATCTTCTAATAGGATGTTATTATTCAGGATATTATTTTACCGTAAAGGATATTCCAGGACACCATTTGTTTAACTGACATTATTTAACTGAAAGGATACCCTGGGACACAATTGCTTATTAATTAAAGGATACTGTTTTGTTGGGATTGGACATTTATCATACAATTTATTCTGTTCAACTATACTGATGTCGTGGAAGTTGTTCTTCCTGGAAATTAGCTCTCACAGGAAAAGGGGTCTGTGCATATATATTACAGGAACAAAGGAGTTTTGTGAGGGTATAGGAAGTTAGGCAGTTGGCCATGAGTATTGGAGCAAGACAGTTGTAAAAGAGGAGAAATATAGTTTTAAATGCTGGATAGTTTGTTTTAAACCTTAATTTACAAAATCAAGTTACTGTAGTCCTTATTATTTTATGGAAGGAGTGATATTCAGCAGACAGTCTGGCATGCATTTTACTATAAAGGACATTATTTACTTAGAGGATATTATTTTACCATAAAGGATATTCCAGGACACCATTTGGTTAACTGACAGTATTTTACTGAAAGGATACCCTGGGACACTATTGCTTATTAATTAAAGGATACTATTTTGTTGGGATCGGAAATTTATCATACAATTTAATCTGTTCAACTATACTGATGTCGTGGAAGATCTGATGTCGTGGAAGATCTGTACCTGATGTCACCAGCACGCCAACTCACCAGAACAGATTTATAAATTAAGTGTATTTACTTTAACATTTGGGTGCACCTCACGACTCTAAGTCATTTGATTTAATTCTTTGACTGGGCCCAGATCAGCTGTATATTGTTTGTTATTCATAATTATAATTTATTTTGATCCAATCCAGTTGAGTGTTCCATTTTTATGTGTCTTGTTCTGTGTTTGGTCATCACACCAAACCCAGAGTTCTCTGATCAAGAACAAACATTTATTTTCAGTCGCTAACACCCTTACATATAATTCATGATTTTAAGTTATGAAAATTTCCTATACCACAAACACACTCAAACCTCCTATAAGCTAAAAGTAACTGCCAACTAGCCAGCAAGATAATTTATATAGGGTAAGCATGGACACCTGGCTTTTCCGGGGTAATCCTGGGTATGTATACCTGGCTTTTCCTGGCTCCTCACTGATATAAACAGGGACCTGGCTTTTCCTGGGTAATCCTGGGTGTGCATACCAGGCTTTTCCTGGTTTTTCCTGGCTCTTCACTCACACACTAGAGACCTGGCTTTTCCGGGGTAAACCTGGGTTAACCATCCAGGCTTGTCCGGCCTTTACCTGGCTCTAAATGAGTTATATAAACCAGGCTTTACCGGGCTTTTCCTGTCCGAATTACCATTTTCAAACCCAGGAATTTCCCTGGAATTCCCTGGGTTAAATCCAGGCTTTTCCTGGCTTATATTCCAGGGAATTCCTGGGTTTTCCTGCCTTAAATTCGTCTGGATATCTAAGATATACCAATCTGAATCCCATTTGTATTACACAGAAGAAAGCAGTCCGCCATATAACACATGCCAAACCAGAGGGACCACACAAATCCTCTTTTTAAGCGTTCTAAGTTGTTAAAAGCTGATGACATTATTAGAGTTAACCTTGCTACATTTGCTTATAAGGCCTGGAATGGACTGTTACCAAATGCTTTTAATGACTACTTAATATGTAACAGTGATATTCATCATTAAAATACCAGATCTTCAGGCAATGCACATTATAACAGGTATAATTCTACAATGGGGATGTTATCACTGAGGGCACGTACAATCAAAACTTGGAATTCTCTATCAGGCAATATTACAAATAAACCTTCTGCAAAATCATTCAGAAGAAACTTTATTCAAAAAATTATTGCGTCTTATTAATTGAACATGTTCATTTTTTCTTATATATTTAGTTCACTTTTTCCTTTTCTTAACAGGGAGTCCTCTACTTTGTTAAGCCATCTGAAGATTTTTTAGAGGACTTCCTATCACATTGTATATATTCACGTGATAAAACAAATAAATCAAATCAAATTTGTGAATAGGACTGCATAATGCAATTTTAGCCTAGTATGTTAATTATTTAATGTCTATTCTCCTCAAGATGAGCTTCATTCTCAAAAGTTGTACCTGAACTTACATTTTATGCCTATGTTTGCTAGCTGGGTCATCTACTTGGTTAATTTCAGTGGAACAGGTGCCCCCAATGTTTCTTCTCCTCTTTTCTGCTTGCATGTGTTCCTCTCATTCCTTAATTTGTCCATCAACTTCATGCTCCAGTACTCCTGTTTCAAAAGGAATTATAAATAATATCGAATGCTCTATGTTCACATACTAGGTAATCACCAATCACAATAAATCCCATTCCAACCCCATAGCTTCAAGCACACACACATCGAATCAAAAACAAACACATGCTGTTTGAAAGCCGTTATTTCCTATTCACAGTTGGTTTGGTCTACCAAACACTCTGAAATTCTCTACAAAGACAACGATGCACAGAGCTGACCTTGGCAACCTAGCATAAGGAATTATATTTTACCCAGCCCAGACACAATAGCATGTGCATATCAACCTTACTTACTACAGGATGAGCTCCAGGTATATGGCTGCCTTTCCCAGGAACGGGTACCCCCGCTGCCTCTGAGTAGTGGGCAGTTTAAGTGCAGCTCGTAGATTGCTCAACAGCATGTCCCTTCCCAGTCCTGCTGTCAGTACACTACAACCAGTTTGTACCTACAGGTAATGAAAGAAATTAATGAAAAATAATATGGCACAAAAGAGGGGTATAATTAAGAAGACACTGCAACTGCGTGGCCTCTCCAAAGACTTTCCAATTCAGGCAGAATATGATCATATCACAACCCTATGAGTATAATGCAAGAAGTAAGACTCCATTTGCTCCAACAAGCCAATGCAGAGATGTAATAGTTGCGAATGTCACCATGGATACATTTGTTATTGATTACCATCACAGTAACAAGTTGTGCTTAATGGGTGAAATGAAAAGAAGAAGGGATCACAAGGTACAATGTCCAGGCAATGAGAGCTGTTCAGCAAAGATGCCCTATTTCGGAGATCATGAACAAAATGGTGGAAAGATTTGTGAATCCAAATTACTTACAGCTAAGAATCCACTAACGGTCAAGTGTCTCACAACTGATGCTGATGGCAAGGCATGTAAAGGGTTCAGTAGTACAATGGCTGTAACTACTCATTCTGAAAGTGAACTTAACCTGTTAGATCAAGTTCACCTACTCAAGTCACTCCGCAGAGCACTGACTATATTAAAGCAGTATTCTCCTCTATGTTCCTGCAAAAACTGTGACTAAGAAGCACTTGACAATCTTATAAATACCTGGGAGAAACCATCACTGATAAATTGGAGTGGGATGAACATGTAAAACGTACTCTAGCAAAAACTAATCAGCGTATGTTCCTATTACAGAAGCTTAATTTATTCAGACTAGACCAACTCTCATTTCTCTATTCTATATTAAAATCGGCAATCAAGACCACCATTACATTCTGTTTAGCAGCGTGGGGTGAAAATACTACTGCTAGAGACATGACCAAGTTAAATAGACTAGTTTCTAAAGCAAGGAAAGTTTGTCGGTCACATTACCTCAGTTCAGTAGATGAGTTGCTTGTCAGAGTATCACAGAGTAATATGAAGTCAATCATGTCATCCCAACATCCTCTGGGGCATCGGGTAGATTACAGCAATCAAACGGGCAGACTAATTGTCATGAGATGCTGAACCGAGAGATACAGGCGTTCTTTCTTGCAAAGGGCTATTCTCAATCTTGCCAATGAATTATGTAGGAAATAGGCCAAATATATGTGTCAGAACATGGACTTAGTAGTCTTAATATTTCGTTTTAAGAATCAGATTTTTATGTGTTTCGATGTATTTATGAATGTCAATTTTTATGGTCAATAAAGATCCTTATATCTTAAATATCAAAAGCACTTTATCAACATGTTTAGACTGCCTTGCAAAGTACTACAGTGGAAATCATTCACCTTGCCCAAAGCATTCATTTGTATGCAAGAGGCCAGGAAGTACACATTTCCATGTATGCCAAATGCTACAAAGGGTTCTCTGCTAATATCGCACACTGACAGCAGGAAGCTAAACAAAATACCTGAGACACCCACCTGCAGCAAACATTATGGTCCACTCGTTTTGAGACTTAATTCCACTCAAATGTAGATACCGTCAATTAGGCTTTCACTGTGACCAATCCAAAACATAGTACCACATTTTCATGCAATGGTCAGTACAGGGACTACAGTTCCATACACATAACATATAATGTGCCTGGAGAGTCCATAGCCAGGAAGATGGAAGGTGCAGTATTAAAGGTGAGCTCAAATAGTCCATGTATCCAGACTCTGAAATAGATGCAAAGAAAACAGCAATGTGATGAATTACGTAACAGAGGCAGAGCATACAGAAGGAAGAGAGCACAACTCAGAGAGAGAAAGTACAAGCTACATGGTAGAACTATAAACATAAACCAGTCCAGTATCTATAAGAAAGATCAACTGATTCATGACCAGTTACTCTAGGATGAAAAACTACACTGAAGATAAAGATGACAATATTTATCAGTGATGCCAGTAATTTGTAAACTGAGTCTATCCACACTCACTGTTATGAGTTAAAACAGTATCACTCATTCAGGGAAGTAGGCAATCAAGCTGATGACCATAAACTTGGCAAGTGCCATCAAACTTTCAAGGCTTTCTGCTGTGTTGCACTGCAAGATACTGTTGAGAGATGTGACATCTCTCTCCACATGTAGGCTGTTGTGGCATATGTAGGAGATGTCAAATGGTTTGGTCCTTAAGATTTCTTTACTTTGCACAATACTTTGAAGAGCATATATGTCAGAATGTGGACTCTGCTGTTAGCATTGTGAAAATAATGCCATATGCTGGTGCCCCTGGCTTACTGATGGTGTGGGCACCTGTCCACATTCTGCATCCCTTTGTGTAACTTGCTGGGGCTAACGTATGTTTTGCCAACTTTTCATTTATGTCATCAGCCCATGCCATCCAATCTGAAATTGCAAAGGTGTGAGCTTTCCAGTTACATATTTCTAAATGTATATAGGCCTAAGCTTATTCTGAATGCAGCTTGGGGCTCAGTTCAGCTGATTCTTACATCATATTGAGTAGTAATATATGCTTTTAAACTTCTGACTGTCACTTTTGCTCTACTAGGTACACTGCACAGAGAAGGCTACTCACCAGATGAACAACTTCACTATCAAATAAGTTACATGTACTACTTAGTGAGTGTAAGTCTGTGATGGTATAAGCTCTGAGGTGATGGGTATTACTTTCACTTTTCCCCTTTGAGGTAGCTGAGAGGTTTTTCACACCTACCCATGCAATCATCCCATTCTTTATCATAAGGTTGAAATTTGATTTCTTCTTGAATATGAAACTTTTTCCTAATTTTAAGTTGCTAACTCTTCAAACTCAACAACTTGTTTCTGATCTTTTATGGTGAGATCATAGATGTGAGGAGTTCATAAATACTGATTTAGTTTCAGAACCAATTCTACATGTTAATCTTCTTACAACTGTTTATTCAACATCTATAAGAAAAGGTTTCCTCATGTAAGTGAATGAGGTGTCAATGTTCCAAAAGTTTATTGAACCTCTCTGTCCAGCACATTTTCGGCATTTATATGTAAAATTCCACCTGTTTTCTGCCATACTTCCTCTGTTGGAAATGGTGTAGTGCAACCCTGCATTTCTGTACTGTAAAGAAAGCAAAAATAGATAACTAAAATCCTGGTTATCAGTACTGAAGGGCTCATTTATTAAAATTACAACTCATTATTCTTAATCGTAGTTCACCATAAACATAGATTGAAAAACAGATCTTGTCTCTTACTATTTTCATAACCAGAACTGCATGTGGATTCCTAACATAGTTAACGATCAGCTATCTGCAGTATTCTGTTCGTAAGGTGTTTGTGTAATGCGGCTGAGCAAGAGTCTTTCCAGTAAAGCTGTTGGAAAAGGGAAGATCACTAATGGAGTAAATGAAAAGAATTAAATGATACCTTAAATAACTGTTGACTAGCTGATAAACATATTTATATTCTTAAATGCAATTTCCACAGATTAGTGATAGTAATATACCTAACATGTGTTCATCCGTGGGTGCGAAAGCAATTATTTACTCTGTCACTGTGAATTTCCCTCATGCAGTGGCATTGATGGCACGACTCTTGCTCAACAGTGTTCGTGTTACATTTGCAAAGAAAAAGTTAAGCTTACCTTCTAAAAGGTTAAGTTAACCTTAAAAGTGCTAGTTCAAAAAGGTTAAGGAGATTGGCTTCTGCAATTGCATAGGCCTAAGCACACATACTTTATGCTTGACCTTATTAGTTTAGATTAGTTTAGTAAAGAAAAAGGATCAGGAGGGACACTCAAGTCCCCATCAAAGACCCTATAGGAGAGGGAAGAAAACTGATGACACAAACGATCAGACCCGATTACAATGCTTAAAGTGCTTGTCCAAAGCATTCTTAAACCCATTCACACTACAGTACTTGCAAGTACAACTTTCTCAGGCGAGCCATTCCACTCATTCACAACCCTATTAGAAAAAAAGGTATGCCGAATATTAATGCTACTTTGTGACTTGTGGAGTTTAAGACAATGACATCTGGTACAACCACTATTAGCAAACATGAAAAAGTCAGTGACTATCAAGATACTTAATCAAGATATCACTTTTATGAAACCTACGTTTGAGTTGAATCTTGGACTGCATAATCTAGATCTATGGGAAGACTGTCCATGAACTTGTGTTTGAGTTACTTTATTACTCTGAAATTTAGTGACTCTAGCCCTGACTCGTTGCATAACTGGTAATAGTTCCTGAAAACTCCACATGAATTGAATATGGACCACTGAATCAAGAACTACTGGGACTAATAATTCTTCACATCCTTAGCTAGATGAAGTAATGGTTTCTAATACAAACGGTATACTTTATCAATCCCGTTCTTGAACCATTGACCCAAAATTGTGTCCTTTCTGGAGAGAAGTATTGAAGGAGAACTGGACGGATGGTGTGCTATTTATAATAATCCCTCTGCCTAATACAAATACCAAGGTATTTAATTAAAAAATAGTGAATTGCACATAAAGCACCTAAGGCGACACCTTTGTCGCCCTAGGTGAATTCATCTCTTTTCACAACACTTAGGACGACATAGCATAAACTCACCACTTAGGGCGACGATGGTGATTTAGTGTAATTTCGTCACACTGGACCATTGTTCTCCAGTATGTGCACTATTTATAATAATCCCTTTGCAAAGTACATATAGCAAAGAATACAATTAACTAGTTAATTAATTTCACATATACATGTCACCCTATGTGAAATTAACTCTTTCCACAACACTTTAAATAAATAAATTGAGAAAGACATAACACCAGAGATCTACAGTCAATATGAAAAGATGCCTGTATACAGTATTTAGAACTGCTCAATGGGATCATTACAACTCAAGCTGGATTCTAAACCTGAAAATTTTCAACGTATGAATTCTGGCCATTAACTTACATCACTAATAGTTTCAGAATTTGACTCCTGTTCATTTGTCAGTTTATTGAGTTATCGTAATGACAGGCTGTTAGCATTACACTCATAAACACACATACTGCTACTTCACAAAAATGCATTGTGTTACATATTGAAACAATTTTACATAACACAAAACAGCATGGAATGAAAACAATATGACAAAAACAGGGAGTTTGCAGGAACTCACCAGGACTCACAAAAGCCTTCAAGATCTTTGCAATCTAGACACACCTCAAGGTGCCCCTGCATACTCAAGCATGACATATAGCCCTTGTTACTAGGATATATCGGAATTACTGGATAGGAGTTTGCCCGACAGTGCCAAGTCTCATTGCAGGAAGTCCACTTCATCTCATTTGTTGTATGTAAGAAGAAGTACCTGGAAAGGAAAAAATAAGTTACTCATTACAACAATGTTGCATTTCTATTGCAATTTCCATTTGTTCCTTTACCCTCTGGATTATCAGGTATAAATGAAAACTTTCATTCAGCTTTTACTTAAAATTATCAGAATTATTATTAAGAGCAACAAACTTATCAATCAGATACAGACTATCATCTAAACCCAGCCTTACAAAATGTGCATCCTCATTGTATTGATGCAAGTTTATCAGTCAGATCTAACTGGTGCCATAATACCTCTTTCAAAGATGACTAATTCCCTGCAAACCTAAGCAAATTCCCAATCAGTTTCAATGTTAAAGGTAGTCTGTATATGCCCCAAATTATAGGATGCTATAATTGCTAGAAGTTTTCAACAAGTTACTTTCATGGAGGCCCTTAGTCCAAATTGTTCTCAGACATTCTTAATGAACACACAAGATGACTGAATGTCCCCATGAGGTAAATTTCATCAAAAGTGGTAATAAAAACAGTTTATAGAATTTTGACCAAAGGTGACCATATTTGAATATTTGCATATTTTTGGCCAACATGGCATAATTTTAAATAATATATTGAAAAGTTCACTTATTTTTGTTTGTGTTGCTTTGATGCTTTTCACAGAACGATCTATATCTCTTACTCATCTAAAAGTTTGCACTGGCTTTGGTTACAGGAAGTGCATGATGATGTGTAAACTGCACCAAGGAATTCTAATGCATCCTCCTGTGCAGTTGAATCAAACTCTGGAAGAATCTGTTTCAACCTTGCGAGACAGGAGGCCCATGAAGTTCAGGTTGAAATTGCGCGGAAGAGAGCTTTGATTACTTCCATTAATTCAGAGCTATGTCCATTATAGTGTCGAATGATGCTGCAAAGAAGCTAAAAAAAAAAGAAGGAAAATTTAGATTTGTAGGAAATCTACATCTGACATGGGTGGCTCATCAATATAAGTGGAAAAGATTTGGGTTGCAACCTTCATTTTTATCTATTTTTTGTTAATGATTGCTTGATGTTTCAAAGCACTTTCTTGGAAGTCTGTCACTAGCTTCTGTAGCTGAAAAGTTACTCTCATCAAGTAAAATGATAAACACATCATATCTTAATAACCATTTGTTGGAATATGCTACTGGGAGAAAGGAGTAGAGGTATCATGAACTTGACAAAGAAGAGTGCCCATGTTGGAAAATCTAGTATATTTGGGGGATAATAAAACTTAAAACCCTTCATTGTTGAAGTGAAAATTATGATATTCTGCAATAAGTGCCAATCCTTGGGATGGGGTTGGAACATCACAAAATGCCCCTTGCAATTGTGCTGATATAGGTTGGGTTTTTCCCTTTACTTCTCCAGGCATAAGGTTTTGTCAAGGATATGGTCCTGGCACAGTAAAAGTCTTTCATTTTTCAACATTTCCAGGTGGGGAGGATCAAGTCACATGAAGTCTTGTACCTCCATAGCTTGCAATCCCTGCCTTAATGAATTATTTCTAAAGCTGCATGGGTTGTCTTAGGTTACTTACCTTTAATTTGAATTTGAAGGACCACTACATGCTTTTAAGACAAAATTGCAAACTGGACAAATTAAGAAATATGATGTCCTTTAAGTTGGCTGAATTGGGACAAATTCATTCCAAAGTCATGACTTGTTTTCTGAATTTTCTCTGTTCTTTCAACTTCCCTGTACATATTGGTCAAATGGTTTAAAATGAGTTGTATGAATAGTTGATAAAGCTGATATATTCTGACAAGTTGTCAACCAGTTATTTCAATTGAATCATTTTTAATGAATTGTCTCACTGTAATTATTGATTGAGTGAGTGATCAGTCAATTAATTAAATCGTTAATTGAGTTAACGTTAATTAAAATTAGTTAGGGGAATCAATTAAAAAAAGATGAAAATTAGATGACCTCTATGACTGAACTTTTCCTTTGAACTTGTTAGAGCAGTTTAAAACCTGTATGTGGTACTTCTAGCAACTGTCAAGTTGGAAAAAAAAAAAATTCTCTTTACATTTTGAATAGCAATTTGGATTTTAGAGGACAAATTATTCCTTGCAAATAAATGCTTTCTTGAGTTCATTCATTGCAATTAGATGGCATATTGTTAATTGTTGTTGACAATAAAATTCAGATTTCAACTGAATCAATTTGAGAAGCTATACAGTATTAAATTGATTTTCATATGTTGGATGGTTATTTGCTAAGAACCAATAAATGCAGATCTATACCAATAGCATGGGTACAGTCTTACAAGTATAGCTGGTACTGTAATAATTTTCAGAGTCATGTACCAACAAGTTATCAAGTTATCCCAACCACTGCAAATATTACCATTTTGGGGTGATATATGTTGAAAATATCTCATGCATGGAAATTATTGATTCAATATAGTTGCAAGCAAATTTGAAAACTCGAGCATACTTACACATTGCTTAATTACAACGTTTTTATCTGTAAAACATGGCACCATATAGCAAAGTTAATGAAGTGTGATGATTATGTCCTAAGAAACTGGCCAGCGTCACAATATCCCTGTATCTGTTACGTCCTGAGATATTGGCCACGTAACACAACATCTACTTCCATACTTGTATAATGCTGAGCTGCAGACACTGGCCTTTGTGGCAAGATCTTGAACACATATATTATGTATACTGTCTATCAAATATACTGTATGTATAAAATGTATCCTTATTTTTTTTTAAACTAACAGAAATTTAAGATGGTCAATATCAGTCCCTATTCTGGAACTGCCTCTATGAGGATTACTGTGATGATAGAATCAATGTTGATGAAAGAATAAATGTGACTTCATGCAGTGTTTTACAACCTGTATAAAATTAATACTCCAACCACACATGCAAAGTGCAATGTGGTTCCCAGCTACACCACTCTATGGGGAAATGGTAATTTGATGGCTGTTCTTCCTGCAAACTCAGTCTAGACAGTGTGTTAGATTATCAACTCAACCAACTTTGTCCAAGTTCCTGATGTTGTCGGCTGCAAGCCAGGAATCTCATTGGGTTGCTGCCACCACCATGAAGATTTAAGCAGTATATCATTTCTCCTATAACAACAACATTGGAATAGTAAAGCAACATTACCGTAATGATGCTATACCGCAATTCCCTTTTGAATTAAGCAATATGTTAAGGGACATTTTCTTAATATTAGTTTGTTCAATATATGAAAAATCAACCAAGTTAAAATGCATAATGGTTTCCATGATGTAACATGAGTAATTTGTGTATGCATTTGTTTGTGTGTGTGGGGGGAGGGGGGAGGGAAGGGGGGTTGCACACACTTAATAGTAATTAAGGTTCTACAAATATTAGAAAAAGCTAACAATGATGATTGAGATGCAACAAACATGGGCGAAAATGGAAAATATCTGCCAAGAAAACGAGACGGACTATTCCTGCAGGCTATGAGGTATCATTATGTTAAGTATCAACTCAAATGGAATAAATTTCTTCCGATTCTGTGTTTATAAGGAAATTTCAGCTGAGCCCTGTTTTGTCACACATCTCATCAATATGCAGCAAAATCAAAATAGCACTGAAAACATTGCATTGGGTAACCAACCTGCTCAGCCCAATAAACTTTAGTCATACCACATATGGTTGGTGAGCAATTGCAGATCAGGTTTTCATGTTAAGCCCTGCCCACTCATTTCGTTGCACGATATCTGCACCAAAAGCAATAACGACCCTCCTTAGCTCGTCATTGCTGCAAGGATCACCTCAAACCAACCTACCATTCTTCAGATTTTAGCTAACAGTTATTAATGTTAAGCCCTGCCCACTCATTTCGTTGCACGATATCTGCACCAAAAGCAATAACGACCCTCCTTAGCTCGTCATTGCTGCAAGGATCACCTCAAACCAACCTACCATTCTTCAGATTGGAGCTAACAGTTATTAATGTTAAGCCCTGCCCACTCATTTTGTTGCACAATATCTGCACCAAAAGCAATAACGACCCTCCTTAGCTCGTCATTGCTTCAAGGATCACCTCAAACCAACCTACCATTCTTCAGATTGGAGCTAACAGTTATTAATGTTAAGCCCTGCCCACTCATTTTGTTGCACGATATCTGCACCAAAAGCAATAACGACCCTCCTTAGCTCGTCATTGCTGCAAGGATCACCTCAAACCAACCTACCATTCTTCAGATTGGAGCTAACAAGAGAACGTCAGCTAAAATCTATTTTGGTCCTATTTCTTCTTCAAAGGAAGGCCTGTGGAACTGTTAGTATGTGTGTACAGCCCTTTCTCATTCACAGCCTTGACTCCATACGGCTCAAGCCAAGAGTTTCGAACTTCCCTCCTCTTCGGGCATCCTTTCCTGCATTCTGGACGAGAACACTAGAACCAACTTTGAAGGTCTGAATAAAACAAAATCCAGCAAATATACATAAACATCATAATACAATGTATATGTTGCCATTCATTTAACTACAGTCAGTTTTCAATGCACAACATAGCATTATGTAATAACCTGTTTTGATTGCTGCCTTTAGTCAAAATTCTTTTTCTTGCCGTTCTTGGGCTTTGCCAATATTTTCTTTCACAAAACCTTTATGTCCTGCGACTGTGACATGAGTTGTAAAACCCTCTCCCTCTGTGCATCGCTGCAGCAAGAGATTCTGGTTGGACAATGGAGTCTTCAATGTCGACTGGTAACAATGGCTCTCTGGATATATGAAGATAAATTAACAATCAATTATTCCCAACACTTTGTTGACTGAAGAATATTTAATTTTTTTTATATTTTATTTTCGCTATTAAGACCCTGGAACCATAAATTTGAGTCACATCACATACTCAAACCAGCAGAAATATAAAACCAAAGTATATTCTGTGCTGTTATAGGTCCAAATTGCATACCAGCCCAAAATATGATATATAGTATATGAAAAACAAAACCAATGTCAGTGGCATTAATTGCATGTATCTTAATTAATTGGCATGCTTTTATAGTTTAATGAATGTTCATCTTTTGTACTTGCTGAAGAGTGTACCATATACAGAGTTAATCTGTTTATTTGTTTAGGTGTTGTAACTTACATAGGGTTATTGGTGGTCCTCTATTTAGCAGTTATTCCCTGTACCTGGGATGTGTCGAATGAGATTTTATCCTATAGAGGATCAGTGTAGCTATGCAGGATTTGTCCAAACTCTCTTGTCCCTGATTGCTTTTCTCTGTACAGTATATGACCTTTACAAATGTAAACCTCTATTCAGCAATGGTAGGTTTGAATTATTACAAACCTTCCAAACATCACAACGAAAGGAGAAAGACCTGTTGAACCATGTTTTGCTGTACGGTACCCCATGAGAATGGAAGACAGTGTTTCATCCCAGTCATCTTGGTTTTGATTGACAACTTTGATGAGTGACATTTGCAGAGTTTGGTGGAATCTTTCATCCAGCCCATTGGTCTGTGGGTGGTAGCTGAAGGATACTCTGTGGCTCACCCCTGTCATGTCAAATAGGGACTTGTTCAGAGCATTAACAAATTCTCCTCTCTGGTCTGAGATGAAAATTTTCATGCACACAAATCTAAATAAATGGAAAATTAAACAAGTTGTTAAAGTACTGGTTAGAGTAATGCAGTAAACTATTGGCATCTTCAGAGTGGCTGCATGGTTTAATCAGGAGATTCTTTTAGCACTGATTTCAAAACAAGTAAGTTAAGCACTGACATAACACCTGGTCTTGGATGCACTGACCGTTATCCCACTAACATTTTATTAACATTAACTTATAAAACAACTTCAAGAAATTTCTGTAACCATTTTGCCGCTTTCTGGGTCACAGGTAAAACTGAGAACAAATGCAGGTCTACGTAACTAACTTCAAAAGTATGTTATGTAAAGTAAAAACAAAGTACATGGATATATACCTGGCCATGGTTTCAAACAGAAAGTTTGCAACGGTTTATGCTGTTTCATCTCTTACAGCAACAGCCTCTGGCAATTTTGAAAAATAGTCACATAGGGTTATGATGTACTTATTTCCATTGATGGTCTCTGCAAGGGGTCCAATCATATCCACACCCACCTAAAAAAAAAAGGAAAATAGCATTCAGAACCATACACAATCATACCAACAACATTCTTGTACAGAACAGAATGCTGTATCAAATTTCGCAAATACTTTTGATACTGGACAGTGAAGCTTTTTTAATTTCAATGATTTAAATTGCATGATTTTGGCTTTTCTTGATTTAAAACTATTACTGCTCACACTTTTCAGCACAAAGCTCGGTGGCTGTTTATTGCTCCCGTTAGTCTAAACTCTTCGATCTTTTCCGTATCGATCTTTTTACATTTAATGTTGAATTTTCAGGGCACAGTCCTGACAAACGATATTTTCCAATGATACTGTACTCTTCATCGGTATCCAGCTCAGGAGAAGTCATCTTGTACTATCAGATCGGGCTAAGTAAGTTAACGGTCTCAACTCCTAATGCTTAACCGAGGCCAGAACAGTGCGTGCAAATATGCAACTACTAAGAATTTTGTGTGCCTGCGTGTTACACATTGAAATGTATTGCTTAGTATTAACAAGCATGGCCTGTGTTTAATAAATTTATGTCTTGTTGATCACTTTTCTTTGTTTCGAACTTGGAACCTATTAAGAGTTTATATATCTTTTTTAGTAAGGTTATCAATTAATAACATGTTTGTTTACTCATTATTATTGCCTTTAAATGAACAATATATGTTTTATTACTAAGTATTAGGTTATATTAGGTAAAGCATTGGTGGTGATGTCTGAATCAAGATCTATTTGGATAGGTGATGTTCGGAACAAGAGTCATGACAAAAAAATCTGAGAGGACATTACCCAAAACTGTCAGCTTTTGGTTAATATATATGCTTATGTTGTGGTTTGATTTTATGGTATTTTGTTTCAATTACTTTCAATTTTGCTCTTTAAAGAGAAAACTGTAATTCAGGAAAAATTGTGATTTTTCTCACGATACTCTAATTTTTCTTTGATAACATCATCAATATCATTGAAAACTTGTCTGATTATAGTAAATTTTATGTTAATAAAGGAACTAACGACAGAATTCCCAAAATGTAGCAGTAATGGAGTGGCACCACCATTAAGAAAAGAACCACTTTTGGAAAATTTATAGATTGTCACACTTTTCTACCATCTTGAATATAATTTCCGGAATAGTTTAAGGTCTGGTCAATTCTAATTCATAAATTGCAGATATTAATTTTGTTTTTTTTTATTTAGAATAGAAGTTCTGTACTGTAATTTGAAAATTTGCTACCTTTGGCAACCGTGAAACATGAACAGACCCAATTTCCAAAACGCTGATGTCAAACTCAAAGGTATAACAAACTTTTGTAAAATTTTGAAGACTTGCAGTGGGAGTTGTACAGTAAACCGCGAGAGTTGGCAGGCCTGCAAAACCCTACAGTAGCAATAGTCATCGACTTTTGTTGTAAATGATTTTTGCTGATGTACTGCATGAGCCTAGTCTAAGTCTTAACCCTATTGTTTTAAACTCTAGCCAGTGGCAGTAGGCCAAATTGTATTGGCCTAATGGAATTTTTGGCTGAAACTGTAACTGTGTAAGGCCTAGCTAATTTAGAACTAGCCGTATGGCTGATAAGTCTGTTATCAAATCTTCAATCAAAGCGTTGTTGCATAGCATGCTAGGTGCTTACCCTAGGAGTATCTTAGGCTAAGCCATTACAATCTTCCATATACTTATTGCAATACCACCTGACTCCCCTGTCATTGGCCAAAAAAGGGGATATTGAATATCTACCCCATTTGGTAATGCTAGGCATACTTAATGCTCCTCTGCACAAATTCATGATTAATTAAGCACACAGAGTATTTTTTCATAGGGCAAGCCAAACATGTCTTCATGCACAGGAAAGTAGTGCTGGCCATTATGTTTACAACCATACATGTTGACTGGTGAATTAATTAGGTGAGCTCAAGGATGAATCCTAGTGGCAGTATTGGGGGTAGTTTATGCTATCAAGTAACAAGTTCTTAATGCTCGAGTGAATTTGAGGAGGACTGTTTATCTATAGACAGTCTTGGCCTTCATGCATAGCATTAGACCTAGTATGTATTGCTATGCCCATAGTAGTAGTAGGCTACTTCTTATGGCCATATTCAACTTCAATTCCTATGATCGAGATACACAGCATATAGGTCCATTAGGCCTAACTCAGTCCAGCTACAGTCAGGGTTGCACTGGCATAACTAGGTCTAGGCTAGGCTTGTTATAACTCAGTCGTAGGCCTAGACTAAGCAAGGCATAGGCCTAAGCTTGTTTGCTTTGATCTCAAATAAGTAGTAAGCCAAGCCTAAAATGGAACTGAACAGGAAATCCTGGACTTTATGACCAAAACATGCCGATCTACTCTTACTGTCGTAATACTAGTTGTTGAAGCCTAGCCTAGTACCGAGTAGTAGTACTAGTAGTGCCTATGGCCCTATGCCTATCCCCACCTCACACAGCTTGGTAGGCCTCTAGACCGTCATGCAATTGAAATTTTGTCTCCCAAATCTTTCGTCTTTGTACTTTGGTAGGCAAACCAAAAAAAACGAACTCTATCTCCATTATGCTGGCTACATTAGGCCGCACAGCAAGGCAAGATATTTTCTTTAAAACAATACAAAACCATTTTTAGCCTAGCCTACACACGTTTTATACAAAATATGTGTTTGTATGCCAGTGTCGTCTGCACATTGCAAAAACTTAAAAGTTTTTGATTTAGGGTGGCATACTCCTATTAGAGTCTATATCAATCCGCTCGATTGTTCTCCTATCTCAGGAAAAGTGCCAAAAAGCAGCGGGAGAACATCTTTTGTGACCTGTTATCAATCATAATCTAGATTTTTGTGGCTTGCATGTTGAAGAGCATGAATGGAAGTACATATGGTGAGAAAATTGGGTCAATTGAGGCAATTTTAGACCTTTAGGCCTCCCGGGAGCAGCGTAGGAAATTTGTTTACCACTGAGTGAAGAGGTTTGTTTACAAGTGACGAAAACTTCCGGCTCGGATAGCAAAAAATCTACACGGTCATGGTACGGAAAATTGATGGTGCCATGAAAGGCCAACTTGTCAGCTATCCGGTGATGGGTAGCGTTTAGCTAGTGAAAACTTCTATCTAGACTTAGAGACCACATTACTTTTGTGATTTTGTGTGTAAGTCAATGGGGCTTTTAATGGGCGTATGCTACCTTAGGGTGCAGGTGGCATACTCCTATTAGAATCAATATCTATCCGCCCGATTGTTATTCAATCTCAGGAAAAGTTCCAAAAAGCAGCAGGAGAACATCTCTTTTTGACCCGTTATCAATCATGATCTGGGTTTTTCTGTGGCTTGCATGTTGAAGAGCATAAATGAACATACATATTGAGCAAAAATTGGGTCAATTTAAAGGCATTGAAGAGTCGCCCCAAACCGCGTGCGGCCATCTGAAACAGTTAACTTTCCGTGGCTTGCAAGTGACGATTTGTTCGTGTCGCTACAAAATGCAGACAGTACAGTAATGAAATGTGTTACCGTGTTATATAAGATGTCCAGCGCTGTATTGTCTGTACGCTATGCTGTAGGTATTGACCGCAGCTGTATGTACTGACTGTACACTAGTGTCTAATTACCGATGGTAGCAAGCTGTGTGTATTTTCTGGGATCGATGGTGGTGTCTAACACTTTTGTTACATCTCATTCGAAACTAGGTCATGTTACCGGCATTATACGTTTCTTTTTGCGCGAGTCTTCACACCCTTTAAGTCCCCTCTAGGCCAAGAGAGGAGATGCTTATCCAACCAATTTTACATAACTCTCTCTTACGCGAAGAGAACGGTGAAACTGTTTTTAACAGTATTTTTATTGATGAGGATATTATTATGGTTGGCGACCTTATATATGAGGTCATCCCAACACAAATGCCATCAGAAACCGTTCATGAATGTATAACACTTACTATTCCCGAAAATCCCATTTCCTTGAATGAAGTACAGACGATTATTTCTATGGTAATGAATGTATTACCCTAGAACTGGTTGACAGAGATCTATTCATCCGACAGAGTGGTATCTAGACAATCCGACTTACACATGCGCGTATCCAGGGGCGTTGAGGTGCTCGCTCCCCTGGGAGGAAATAGATGAGAGAAATTTAGAAAGAAGGGAAAAGGGAAAAAGAGGGGGAAGAGGAGGAAGGAGAGCAAGGAAGGGAAAAGAAAAAGAGGAAAGAGAGAAAAGGGAGAAAAGGAGGGAGTACAAGACTTGAAAAACGCCAAGACACCGGGAAGAGAAAGAGGAACAGTGACATAATTACAGCGCTGATCCCTATAATATACACAGGGTAGCCAGTGACGGATCGAGGATTTCGGAAGGGGCGTGCGTCTCACCCTACCCCTTACACCAACAACTCCTTTTTTGACGTTTCCATTTTCCCTCTCTCACTAGTGTATATGTACATATATATATATATATATATATATATATATATATATATATATATATATTCATTCATTCATTCATTCATTCATTTGTTTTTTTTTTCACATAAATATTACAATGTGAATGGAAGTCTGCCTATGCTGGCAAAACAGAAGACTCCCATGATGAAAAGATAGAAAATAGTGAAAATAATGTTAATAACAATACGTATACGCTTCAATATGTGAATATGCTGCTTTGCGACTATGCAGCTAAATCATAATTAATAAGACATGATAATTTCTTTAGCAAGACATTTACTAAATGTGGAGCTTGTTTCCTTATTTTTTAAAGTTATTGACAGTGAATTCCAAATGTTGGTTGCACGGTTTCTGAGGCTTAACATACCAGTGCATGTTTTATATGATTTATAATGTGCGTTGCTAGCCGTTCTGGTATTATGATTATGGAAATCTGTGTTGCTATTTATAAAATTTCGAAAACTGATTGGTAATGATTCATTCCAAGCCTTGTATGTAAATGTTGCAATATTAACTTTTATAATGTCATCTAATTTCAATAAATTTAGTTTTTTTTCAAAAATTTCAAAAAATATATATATATATATTCTATTACTGACATTATTAAAAATAAATTATCGTGTAGGTCATTTAGAAAATGTTATATTAAAGAAACAATTGCATCATATTAATTAAAATATCATATAATTGATTTATTGTCGAAACGTTAAATTTGATCTTTAATTTTTTCTTCTCTTTTCTTTCTTCAGGGAGTCTTCTACATTGTTAAGCTATTGTATGATTTATAGAAGACTTCCTTTCACCTTGTATATTTGCACGTGAAAAAACAAAATAAATCAAATCAAATCAAATATATATATTTCATATAATATTTCATTCATATAATATTTCATATAAAATTATATATATATATATATATATATTTCAAAAATTTCCAAATATATATATATGGTCTATCATAACGCGTGTGTGCGTATGGACGCCTTAAACAATTGTACAAGTGTGCTATGAAACCAACTACTATGGACGCACCCATCACTTCTTGAGATTGTTCCCATCTGCATGAAAACGCGCGCCCCACAACCCTACGCCCCACCCGGCCTCTAATCGCTACCCGATGAGTTACGAAACTTAATTAGAGACCTCCCCCCCCCCCCCCAGTACCAAAACCTTGACAAAATCCGACAACACACAACTTAATCGATAAAAGGTGATCGGGAAGTGTATGAGTCACGTCTAGAGGTCGTCCTCTGACCTACATGGAGTGTGACCACTCCCGATTTTGCTATTTCCAAGAACAGGGTCCCAAAATTCCCAAGAAATCCCAAGGACACTGTACTTTATGGATATATAGCAATATCTGGCGATATCTAGGTATGGATTTTTGAATCCTGGGATCGAGACCAGGCCGCCGCAGTTTGCTTTTGCCGCGATCTTATACGGTCTCTGGAACTTTAAGTATTAGAAACGAACATAGATTTATATCAACTGCTGTCGTGGCGCGGTTGGTTGTGCTCTGTACCTCGAGAGCGTGACGTATTTTGGATCAAGGGCTCGAGACCAGGTGGGGGCAGTTTGCTTTTGCCGCGATCTTATACGGTATCGGGAACTGTAAGTATTAGAAACGAACATAGATTTATATCAACTGCTGTCGTGGCGCGGTTGGTTGTTCTGTACCTCGAGAGCGTGACGTATTTTGGATCGCGGGCTCGAGACCAGGTGGGGGCAGTTTGCTTTTGCCGCGATCTCATACGGTCTCTGGAAACTTTAAGTATTAGAAACGAACATAGATTTATATCAACTGCTGTCGTGGCGCGGTTGGTTGCTCTGTACCTCGAGAGCGTGACGTATTTTGGATCGCGGGCTCGAGACCTGGTGGGAGCAGTTTGCTTTTGCCGCGATCTTATACGGTCTCTGGGAACTTTAAGTATTAGAAACGAACATAGATTGATATCAACTGCTGTCGTGGCGCGGTTGGTTGCTCTGTACCTCGAGAGCGTGACGTATTTTGGATCGCGGGCTCGAGACCAGGTGGGGGCAGTTTGCTTTTGCCGCGATCTTATACGGTCTCTGGAACTTTAAGTATTAGAAACGAACATAGATTTATATCAACTGCTGTCGTGGCGCGGTTGGTTGTGCTCTGTACCTCGAGAGCGTGACGTATTTTGGATCGCGGGCTCGAGACCAGGCCAGGGCAGTTTGCTTTTGCCGCGATCTTATACGGTCTCTGGAACTTTAAGTATTAGAAACGAACATAGATTTCTATTAACTGCTGTCGTGGCGCGGTTGGTTGTGCTCTGTACCTCGAGAGCGTGACGTATTTTGGATCGCGGGCTCGAGACCAGGTGGGGGCAGTTTGCTTTTGCCGCGATCTGATACGGTCTCTGGGAACTTTAAGTATTAGAAACGAACATAGATTTATATCAACTGCTGTCGTGGCGCGGTTGGTTGCTCTGTACCTCCAGAGCGTGACGTATTTTGGATCGCGGGCTCGAGACCAGGTGGGGGCAGTTTGCTTTTGCCGGGATCTTATACGGTCTCTGGAAACTTTAAGTATTAGAAACGAACATAGATTTATATCAACTGCTGTCGTGGCGCGGTTGGTTGCTCTGTACCTCGATAGCGTGACGTATTTTGGATCGCGGGCTCGAGACCAGGTGGGGGCAGTTTGCTTTTGCCGGGATCTTATACGGTCTCTGGGAACTTTAAGTATTAGAAACGAACATAGATTTATATCAACTGCTGTCGTGGCGCGTTTGGTTGCTCTGTACCTCGAGAGCGTGACGTATTTTGGATCGCGGGCTCGAGACCAGGTGGGGGCAGTTTGCTTTTGCCGCGATCTTATACGGTCTCTGGGAACTTTAAGTATTAGAAACGAACATAGCTTTATATCAACTGCTGTCGTGGCGCGGTTGGTTGCTCTGTACCTCGAGAGCGTGACGTATTTTGGATCGCGGGCTCGAGACCAGGTGGGGGCAGTTTGCTTTTGCCGCGATCACATACGGTCTCTGGGAACTTTAAGTATTAGAAACGAACATAGATTTATATCAACTGCTGTCGTGGCGCGGTTGGTTGCTCTGTACCTCGAGAGCGTGACGTATTTTGGATCGCGGGCTCGAGACCAGGTGGGGGCAGTTTGCTTTTGCCGCAATCTTATACGGTCTCTGGAAACTTTAAGTATTAGAAACGAACATAGATTTATATCAACTGCTGTCGTGGCGCGGTTGGTTGCTCTGTACCTCGAGAGCGTGACGTATTTTGGATCGCGGGCTCGAGACCAGGTGGGGGCAGTTTGCTTTTGCCGCGATCTTATACGGTCTCTGGAACTTTAAGTATTAGAAACGAACATAGATTTATATCAACTGCTGTCGTGGCGCGGTTGGTTGCTCTGTACCTCGAGAGCGTGACGTATTTTGGATCGCGGGCTCGAGACCAGGTGGGGGCAGTTTGCTTTTGCCGCGATCTTATACGGTCTCTGGAACTTTAAGTATTAGAAACGAACATAGATTTATATCAACTGCTGTCGTGGCGCGGTTGGTTGCTCTGTACCTCGAGAGCGTGACGTATTTTGGATCGCGGGCTCGAGACCAGGTGGGGGCAGTTTGCTTTTGCCGCGATCTCATACGGTCTCTGGAACTTTAAGTATTAGAAACGAACATAGATTTATATCAACTGCTGTCGTGGCGCGGTTGGTTGCTCTGTACCTCGAGAGCGTGACGTATTTTGGATTGCGGGCTCGAGACCAGGTGGGGGCAGTTTGCTTTTGCCGCGATCTCATACGGTCTCTGGGAACTTTAAGTATTAGAAACGAACATAGATTTATATCAACTGCTGTCGTGGCGCGGTTGGTTGCTCTGTACCTCGAGAGCGTGACGTATTTTGGATCGCGGGCTCGAGACCAGGTGGGGGCAGTTTGCTTTTGCCGCGATCTCATACGGTCTCTGGGAACTTTAAGTATTAGAAACGAACATAGAGTTATATCAACTGCTGTCGTGGCGCGGTTGGTTGCTCTGTACCTCGAGAGCGTGACGTATTTTGGATCGCGGGCTCGAGACCAGGTGGGGGCAGTTTGCTTTTGCCGCGATCTCATACGGTCTCTGGAAACTTTAAGTATTAGAAACGAACATAGATTTATATCAACTGCTGTCGTGGCGCGGTTGGTTGCTCTGTACCTCGAGAGCGTGACGTATTTTGGATCGCGGGCTCGAGACCAGGTGGGGGCAGTTTGCTTTTGCCGCGATCTCATACGGTCTCTGGGAACTTTAAGTATTAGAAACGAACATAGATTTATATCAACTGCTGTCGTGGCGCGGTTGGTTGCTCTGTACCTCGAGAGCGTGACGTATTTTGGATCGCGGGCTCGAGACCAGGTGGGGGCAGTTTGCTTTTGCCGCGATCTCATACGGTCTCTGGGAACTTTAAGTATTAGAAACGAACATAGATTTCTATCAACTGCTGTCGTGGCGCGGTTGGTTGCTCTGTACCTCGAGAGCGTGACGTATTTTGGATCGCGGGCTCGAGACCAGGTGGGGGCAGTTTGCTTTTGCCGCGATCTCATACGGTCTCTGGAACTTTAAGTATTAGAAACGAACATAGATTTATATCAACTGCTGTCGTGGCGCGGTTGGTTGCTCTGTACCTCGAGAGCGTGACGTATTTTGGATCGCGGGCTCGAGACCAGGTGGGGGCAGTTTGCTTTTGCCGGGATCTTATACGGTCTCTGGGAACTTTAAGTATTAGAAACGAACATAGATTTATATCAACTGCTGTCGTGGCGCGGTTGGTTGCTCTGTACCTCCAGAGCGTGACGTATTTTGGATCGCGGGCTCGAGACCAGGTGGGGGCAGTTTGTTTTTTCCGCGATCTCATACGGTCTCTGGAACTTTAAGTATTAGAAACGAACATAGATTTATATCAACTGCTGTCGTGGCACGGTTGGTTGCTCTGTACCTCGAGAGCGTGACGTTTTTTGGATCGCGTGCTCGAGACCAGGTGGGGGCAGTTTGCTTTTGCCGCGATCTTATACGGTCTCTGGGAACTTTAAGTATTAGAAACGAACATAGATTTATATCAACTGCTGTCGTGGCGCGGTTGGTTGCTCTGTACCTCGAGAGCGTGACGTATTTTGGATCGCGGGCTCGAGACCAGGTGGGGGCAGTTTGCTTTTGCCGCGATCTCATACGGTCTCTGGGAACTTTAAGTATTAGAAACGAACATAGATTTATATTACTGCTGTCGTGGCGCGGTTGGTTGCTCTGTACCTCGAGAGCGTGACGTATTTTGGATCGCGGGCTCGAGACCAGGTGGGGGCAGTTTGCTTTTGCCGCGATCTCATACGGTCTCTGGGAACTTTAAGTATTAGAAACGAACATAGATTTATATCAACTGCTGTCGTGGCGCGGTTGGTTGCTCTGTACCTCGAGAGCGTGACGTATTTTGGATCGCGGGCTCGAGACCACGTGGGTCAGTTTGCTTTTGCCGCGATCTTATACGGCCCCTGGAACTTTAAGTATTAGAAACGAACATAGATTTATATCAACTGCTGTCGTGGCGCGGTTGGTTGCTCTGTACCTCCAGAGCGTGACGTATTTTGGATCGCGGGCTCGAGACCAGGTGGGGGCAGTTTGCTTTTGCCGCGATCTCATACGGTCTCTGGAACTTTAAGTATTAGAAACGAACATAGATTTATATCAACTGCTGTCGTGGCGCGGTTGGTTGCTCTGTACCTCGAGAGCGTGACGTATTTTGGATCGCGGGCTCGAGACCAGGTGGGGGCAGTTTGCTTTTGCCGCGATCTCATACGGTCTCTGGGAACTTTAAGTATTAGAAACGAACATAGATTTATATCAACTGCTGTCGTGGCGCGGTTGGTTGCTCTGTACCTCCAGAGCGTGACGTAATTTGGATCGCGGGCTCGAGACCAGGTGGGGGCAGTTTGCTTTTGCCGCGATCTCATACGGTCTCTGGGAACTTTAAGTATTAGAAACGAACATAGATTTATATCAACTGCTGTCGTGGCGCGGTTGGTTGCTCTGTACCTCGAGAGCGTGACGTATTTTGGATCGCGGGCTCGAGACCAGGTGGGGGCAGTTTGCTTTTGCCGCGATCTCATACGGTCTCTGGAACTTTAAGTATTAGAAACGAACATAGATTTATATCAACTGCTGTCGTGGCGCGGTTGGTTGCTCTGTACCTCGAGAGCGTGACGTATTTTGGATTGCGGGCTCGAGACCAGGTGGGGGCAGTTTGCTTTTGCCGCGATCCCATACGGTCTCTGGAACTTTAAGTATTAGAAACGAACATAGATTTATATCAACTGCTGTCGTGGCGCGGTTGGTTGCTCTGTACCTCGAGAGCGTGACGTATTTTGGATCGCGGGCTCGAGACCAGGTGGGGGCGGTTAGCTTTTTCCGCGATCCGGTACGGTCTCTGGAACTTTAAGTATTAGAAACGAACATAGATTTATATCAACTGCTGTCGTGGCGCGGTTGGTTGCTCTGTACCTCGAGAGCGTGACGTATTTTGGATCGCGGGCTCGAGACCAGGTGGGGCAGTTTGCTTTTGCCGCGATCTTATACGGTCTCTGGGAACTTTAAGTATTAGAAACGAACATAGATTTATATCAACTGCTGTCGTGGCGCGGTTGGTTGCTCTGTACCTCGAGAGCGTGACGTATTCTGGATCGCGGGCTCGAGACCAGGTGGGGGCAGTTTGCTTTTGCCGCGATCTTATACGGTTTCTCGGAACTTAAAGGATTAGAAACGAACATAGATTTATATCATCTGCTGTCGTGGCGCGGTTGGTTGCTCTGTACCTCGAGAGCGTGACGTATTTTGGATCGCGGGCTCGAGACCAGGTGGGGGCAGTTTGCTTTTGCCGCGATCTTATACGGTCTCTGGAACTTTAAGTATTAGAAACGAACATAGATTTATATCAACTGCTGTCGTGGCGCGGTTGGTTGCTCTGTACCTCGAGAGCGTGACGTATTTTGGATCGCGGGCTCGAGACCAGGTGGGGGCAGTTTGCTTTTGCCGCGATCTTATACGGTCTCTGGGAACTTTAAGTATTAGAAACGAACATAGATTTATATCAACTGCTGTCGTGGCGCGGTTGGTTGCTCTGTACCTCGAGAGCGTGACGTATTTTGGATCGCGGGCTCGAGACCAGGTGGGGGCAGTTTGCTTTTGCCGCGATCTCATACGGTCTCTGGAACTTTAAGTATTAGAAACGAACATAGATTTATATCAACTGCTGTCGTGGCGCGGTTGGTTGCTCTGTACCTCGAGAGCGTGACGTATTTTGGATCGCGGGCTCGAGACCAGGTGCGGGCAGTTAGCTTTTTCCGCGATCTCATACGGTCTCTGGAACTTTAAGTATTAGAAACGAACATAGATTTATATCAACTGCTGTCGTGGCGCGGTTGGTTGCTCTGTACCTCGACAGCGTGACGTATTTTGGATCGCGGGCTCGAGACCAGGTGCGGGCAGTTTGCTTTTGCCGCGATCTCATACGGTCTCTGGGAACTTTAAGTATTAGAAACGAACATAGATTTATATCAACTGCTGTCGTGGCGCGGTTGGTTGCTCTGTACCTCGAGAGCGTGACGTATTTTGGATCGCGGGCTCGAGACCAGGTGGGGGCAGTTTGCTTTTGCCGCGATCTCATACGGTCTCTGGAACTTTAAGTATTAGAAACGAACATAGATTTATATCAACTGCTGTCGTGGCGCGGTTGGTTGCTCTGTACCTCGAGAGCGTGACGTATTTTGGATCGCGGGCTCGAGACCAGGTGGGGGCAGTTTGCTTTTGCCGCGATCTTATACGGTCTCTGGGAACTTTAAGTATTAGAAACGAACATAGATTTATATCAACTGCTGTCGTGGCGCGGTTGGTTGCTCTGTACCTCCAGAGCGTGACGTATTTTGGATCGCGGGCTCGAGACCAGGTGGGGGCAGTTTGCTTTTGCCGCGATCTGGTACGGTCTCTGGAACTTTAAGTATTAGAAACGAACATAGATTTATATCAACTGCTGTCGTGGCGCGGTTGGTTGCTCTGTACCTCGAGAGCGTGACGTATTTTGGATCGCGGGCTCGAGACCAGGTGGGGGCAGTTTGCTTTTGCCGCGATCTCGTACGGTCTCTGGGAACTTTAAGTATTAGAAACGAACATAGATTTATATCAACTGCTGTCGTGGCGCGGTTGGTTGCTCTGTACCTCGAGAGCGTGACGTATTCTGGATCTCGGGCTCGAGACCAGGTGAGGGCAGTTTGCTTTTGCCGCGATCTTATACGGTTTCTCGGAACTTTAAGTATTAGAAACGAACATAGATTTATATCAACTGCTGTCGTGGCGCGGTTGGTTGCTCTGTACCTCGAGAGCGTGACGTATTTTGGATCGCGGGCTCGAGACCAGGTGGGGGCAGTTTGCTTTTGCCGCGATCTCATACGGTCTCTGGAACTTTAAGTATTAGAAACGAACATAGATTTATATCAACTGCTGTCGTGGCGCGGTTGGTTGCTCTGTACCTCGAGAGCGTGACGTATTTTGGATCGCGGGCTCGAGACCAGGTGGGGGCAGTTTGCTTTTGCCGCGATCTGGTACGGTCTCTGGGAACTTTAAGTATTAGAAACGAACATAGATTTATATCAACTGCTGTCGTGGCGCGGTTGGTTGCTCTGTACCTCGAGAGCGTGACGTATTTTGGATCGCGGGCTCGAGACCAGGTGGGGGCAGTTTGCTTTTGCCGCGATCTCATACGGTCTCTGGAACTTTAAGTATTAGAAACGAACATAGATTTATATCAACTGCTGTCGTGGCGCGGTTGGTTGCTATGTACCTCCAGAGCGTGACGTATTTTGGATCGCGGGCTCGAGACCAGGTGGGGGCAGTTTGCTTTTGCCGCGATCTGGTACGGTCTCTGGAACTTTAAGTATTAGAAACGAACATAGATTTATATCAACTGCTGTCGTGGCGCGGTTGGTTGCTCTGTACCTCGAGAGCGTGACGTATTTTGGATCGCGGGCTCGAGACCAGGTGGGGGCAGTTTGCTTTTTCCGCGATCTCGTACGGTCTCTGGAACTTTAAGTATTAGAAACGAACATAGATTTATATCAACTGCTGTCGTGGCGCGGTTGGTTGCTCTGTACCTCGAGAGCGTGACGTATTTTGGATCGCGGGCTCGAGACCAGGTGGGGGCAGTTTGCTTTTGCCGCGATCTCGTACGGTCTCTGGAACTTTAAGTATTAGAAACGAACATAGATTTTTATCAACTGCTGTCGTGGCGCGGTTGGTTGCTCTGTACCTCGAGAGCGTGACGTATTTTGGATCGCGGGCTCGAGACCAGGTGGGGGCAGTTTGCTTTTGCCGCGATCTCGTACGGTCTCTGGAACTTTAAGTATTAGAAACGAACATAGATTTTTATCAACTGCTGTCGTGGCGCGGTTGGTTGCTCTGTACCTCGAGAGCGTGACGTATTTTGGATCGCGGGCTCGAGACCAGGTGGGGGCAGTTTGCTTTTGCCGCGATCTCGTACGGTCTCTGGAAACTTTAAGTATTAGAAACGAACATAGATTTATATCAACTGCTGTCGTGGCGCGGTTGGTTGCTCTGTACCTCGAGATCGTGACGTATTTTGGATCGCGGGCTCGAGACCAGGTGGGGGCAGTTTGCTTTTGCCGCGATCTCATACGGTCTCTGGGAACTTTAAGTATTAGAAACGAACATAGATTGATATCAACTGCTGTCGTGGCGCGGTTGGTTGCTCTGTACCTCGAGAGCGTGACGTATTTTGGATCGGGGGCTCGAGACCAGGTGGGGGCAGTTTGCTTTTGCCGCGATCTTATACGGTCTCTGGGAACTTTAAGTATTAGAAACGAACATAGATTTATATCAACTGCTGTCGTGGCGCGGTTGGTTGCTCTGTACCTCGAGAGCGTGACGTATTTTGGATCGGGGGCTCGAGACCAGGTGGGGGCAGTTTGCTTTTGCCGCGATCTTATACGGTCTCTGGGAACTTTAAGTATTAGAAACGAACATAGATTTATATCAACTGCTGTCGTGGCACGATTGGTTGCTCTGTACCTCGAGAGCGTGACGTATTTTGGATCGCGGGCTCGAGACCAGGTGGGGGCAGTTTGCTTTTGCCGCGATCTTATACGGTGTCTGGAACATTAAGTATTAGAAACGAACATAGATTTATATCAACTGCTGTCGTGGCGCGGTTGGTTGGTCTGTACCTCGAGAGCGTGACGTATTTTGGATCGCGGGCTCGAGACCAGGTGGGGGCAGTTTGCTTTTGCCGCGATCTGGTACGGTCTCTGGAACTTTAAGTATTAGAATCGAACATAGATTTATATCAACTGCTGTCGTGGCGCGGTTGGTTGCTCTGTACCTCGAGAGCGTGACGTATTTTGGATCGCGGGCTCGAGACCAGGTGGGGGCAGTTTGCTTTTGCCGCGATCTCGTACGGTCTCTGGGAACTTTAAGTATTAGAAACGAACATAGATTTATATTAACTGCTGTCGTGGCGCGGTTGGTTGCTCTGTACCTCGAGAGCGTGACGTATTTTGGGTCGGGGGCTGGAGACCAGGTGGGGGCAGTTTGCTTTTGCCGCGATCTCGTACGGTCTCTGGGAACTTTAAGTATTAGAAACGAACATAGATTTATATCAACTGCTGTCGTGGCGCGGTTGGTTGCTCTGTACCTCGAGAGCGTGACGTATTTTGGGTCGCGGGCTCGAGACCAGGTGGGGGCAGTTTGCTTTTGCCGCGATCTCGTACGGTCTCTGGGAACTTTAAGTATTAGAAGCGAACATAGATTTATATCAACTGCTGTCGTGGCGCGGTTGGTTGCTCTGTACCTCGAGAGCGTGACGTATTTTGGATCGCGGGCTCGAGACCAGGTGGGGGCAGTTTGCTTTTGCCGCGATCTCGTACGGTCTCTGGGAACTTTAAGTATTAGAAACGAACATAGATTTATATCAACTGCTGTCGTGGCGCGGTTGGTTGCTCTGTACCTCGAGAGCGTGACGTATTTTGGATCGCGGGCTCGAGACCAGGTGGGGGCAGTTTGCTTTTGCCGCGATCTCGTACGGTCTCTGGGAACTTTAAGTATTAGAAACGAACATAGATTTATATCAACTGCTGTCGTGGCGCGGTTGGTTGCTCTGTACCTCGAGAGCGTGACGTATTTTGGATCGCGGGCTCGAGACCAGGTGGGGGCAGTTTGCTTTTGCCGCGATCTCGTACGGTCTCTGGGAACTTTAAGTATTAGAAACGAACATAGATTTATATCAACTGCTGTCGTGGCGCGGTTGGTTTCTCTGTACCTCGAGAGCGTGACGTATTTTGGATCGCGGGCTCGAGACCAGGTGGGGGCAGTTTGCTTTTTCCGCGATCTTATACGGTCTCTGGGAACTTTAAGTATTAGAAACGAACATAGATTTATATCAACTGCTGTCGTGGCGCGGTTGGTTGCTCTGTACCTCGAGAGCGTGACGTATTTTGGATCGCGGGCTCGAGACCAGGTGGGGGCAGTTTGCTTTTGCCGCGATCTTATACGGTCTCTGGAACTTTAAGTATTAGAAACGAACATAGATTTATATCAACTGCTGTCTTGGCGCGGTTGGTTGCTCTGTACCTCGAGAGCGTGACGTATTTTGGATCGCGGGCTCGAGACCAGGTGGGGGCAGTTTGCTTTTGCCGCGATCTCATACGGTCTCTGGAACTTTAAGTATTAGAAACGAACATAGATTTATATCAACTGCTGTCGTGGCGCGGTTGGTTTCTCTGTACCTCGAGAGCGTGACGTATTTTGGATCGCGGGCTCGAGACCAGGTGGGGGCAGTTTGCTTTTGCCGCGATCTGGTACGGTCTCTGGGAACTTTAAGTATTAGAAACGAACATAGATTTATATCAACTGCTGTCGTGGCGCGGTTGGTTGCTCTGTACCTCGAGAGCGTGACGTATTTTGGATCGCGGGCTCGAGACCAGGTGGGGGCAGTTTGCTTTTGCCGCGATCTGGTACGGTCTCTGGGAACTTTAAGTATTAGAAACGAACATAGATTTATATCAACTGCTGTCGTGGCGCGGTTGGTTGCTCTGTACCTCGAGAGCGTGACGTATTTTGGATCGCGGGCTCGAGACCAGGTGGGGGCAGTTTGCTTTTTCCGCGATCCGGTACGGTCTCTGGAACTTTAAGTATTAGAAACGAACATAGATTTATATCAACTGCTGTCGTGGCGCGGTTGGTTGCTCTGTACCTCGAGAGCGTGACGTATTTTGGATCGCGGGCTCGAGACCAGGTGGAGGCGGTTTGCTTTTGCCGCGATCTGGTACGGTCTCTGGGAACTTTAAGTATTAGAAACGAACATAGATTTATATCAACTGCTGTCGTGGCGCGGTTGGTTGCTCTGTACCTCGAGAGCGTGACGTATTCTGGATCGCGGGCTCGAGACCAGGTGGGGGCAGTTTGCTTTTGCCGCGATCTTATACGGTTTCTCGGAACTTTAAGTATTAGAAACGAACATAGATTTATATCAACTGCTGTCGTGGCGCGGTTGGTTGGTCTGTACCTCGAGAGCGTGACGTATTTTGGATCGCGGGCTCGAGACCAGGTGGGGGCAGTTTGCTTTTGCCGCGATCTCGTACGGTCTCTGGAACTTTAAGTATTAGAAACGAACATAGATTTATATCAACTGCTGTCGTGGCGCGGTTGGTTGCTCTGTACCTCGAGAGCGTGACGTATTTTGGATCGCGGGCTCGAGACCAGGTGGAGGCAGTTTGCTTTTGCCGCGATCTTATACGGTCTCTGGAACTTTAAGTATTAGAAACGAACATAGATTTATATCAACTGCTGTCGTGGCGCGGTTGGTTGCTCTGTACCTCGAGAGCGTGACGTATTTTGGATCGCGGGCTCGAGACCAGGTGGGGGCAGTTTGCTTTTGCCGCGATCTTGTACGGTCTCTGGGAACTTTAAGTATTAGAAACGAACATAGATTTATATCAACTGCTGTCGTGGCGCGGTTGGTTGCTCTGTACCTCGAGAGCGTGACGTATTTTGGATCGCGGGCTCGAGACCAGGTGGGGGCAGTTTGCTTTTGCCTTGATCTCATACGGTCTCTGGAACTTTAAGTATTAGAAACGAACATAGATTTATATCAACTGCTGTCGTGGCGCGGTTGGTTGCTCTGTACCTCGAGAGCGTGACGTATTTTGGATCGCGGGCTCGAGACCAGGTGGGGGCAGTTTGCTTTTGCCGCGATCTCGTACGGTCTCTGGAACTTTAAGTATTAGAAACGAACATAGATTTATATCAACTGCTGTCGTGGCGCGGTTGGTTGCTCTGTACCTCGAGAGCGTGACGTATTTTGGATCGCGGGCTCGAGACCAGGTGGGGGCAGTTTGCTTTTGCCGCGATCTCATACGGTCTCTGGGAACTTTAAGTATTAGAAACGAACATAGATTGATATCAACTGCTGTCGTGGCGCGGTTGGTTGCTCTGTACCTCGAGAGCGTCACGTATTTTGGATCGCGGGCTCGAGACCAGGTGGGGGCAGTTTGCTTTTGCCGCGATCTTATACGCTCTCTGGGAACTTTAAGTATTAGAAACGAACATAGATTGATATCAACTGCTGTCGTGGCGCGGTTGGTTGCTCTGTACCTCGAGAGCGTGACGTATTTTGGATCGCGGGCTCGAGACCAGGTGGGGGCAGTTTGCTTTTGCCGCGATCTTATACGGTCTCTGGGAACTTTAAGTATTAGAAGCGAACATAGATTTATATCAACTGCTGTCGTGGCGCGGTTGGTTGCTCTGTACCTCGAGAGCGTGACGTATTTTGGATCGCGGGCTCGAGACCAGGTGGGGGCAGTTTGCTTTTGCCGCGATCTCGTACGGTCTCTGGGAACTTTAAGTATTAGAAACGAACATAGATTTATATCAACTGCTGTCGTGGCGCGGTTGGTTGCTCTGTACCTCGAGAGCGTGACGTATTTTGGGTCGCGGGCTCGAGACCAGGTGGGGGCAGTTTGCTTTTGCCGCGATCTCGTACGGTCTCTGGGAACTTTAAGTATTAGAAACGAACATAGATTTATATCAACTGCTGTCGTGGCGCGGTTGGTTGCTCTGTACCTCGAGAGCGTGACGTATTTTGGATCGCGGGCTCGAGACCAGGTGGGGGCAGTTTGCTTTTGCCGCGATCTCGTACGGTCTCTGGGAACTTTAAGTATTAGAAACGAACATAGATTTATATCAACTGCTGTCGTGGCGCGGTTGGTTGCTCTGTACCTCGAGAGCGTGACGTATTTTGGATCGCGGGCTCGAGACCAGGTGGGGGCAGTTTGCTTTTGCCGCGATCTCGTACGGTCTCTGGGAACTTTAAGTATTAGAAACGAACATAGATTTATATCAACTGCTGTCGTGGCGCGGTTGGTTGCTCTGTACCTCGAGAGCGTGACGTATTTTGGATCGCGGGCTCGAGACCAGGTGGGGGCAGTTTGCTTTTGCCGCGATCTCATACGGTCTCTGGAACTTTAAGTATTAGAAACGAACATAGATTTATATCAACTGCTGTCTTGGCGCGGTTGGTTGCTCTGTACCTCGAGAGCGTGACGTATTTTGGATCGCGGGCTCGAGACCAGGTGGGGGCAGTTTGCTTTTGCCGCGATCTCATACGGTCTATGGGAACTTTAAGTATTAGAAACGAACATAGATTTATATCAACTGCTGTCGTGGCGCGGTTGGTTGCTCTGTACCTCGAGAGCGTGACGTATTTTGGATCGCGGGCTCGAGACCAGGTGGGGGCAGTTTGCTTTTGCCGCGATCTGGTACGGTCTCTGGGAACTTTAAGTATTAGAAACGAACATAGATTTATATCAACTGCTGTCGTGGCGCGGTTGGTTGCTCTGTACCTCGAGAGCGTGACGTATTTTGGATCGCGGGCTCGAGACCAGGTGGGGGCAGTTTGCTTTTGCCGCGATCTCGTACGGTCTCTGGAACTTTAAGTATTAGAAACGAACATAGATTTATATCAACTGCTGTCGTGGCGCGGTTGGTTGCTCTGTACCTCGAGAGCGTGACGTATTTTGGATCGCGGGCTCGAGACCAGGTGGAGGCGGTTTGCTTTTGCCGCGATCTGGTACGGTCTCTGGGAACTTTAAGTATTAGAAACGAACATAGATTTATATCAACTGCTGTCGTGGCGCGGTTGGTTGCTCTGTACCTCGAGAGCGTGACGTATTCTGGATCGCGGGCTCGAGACCAGGTGGGGGCAGTTTGCTTTTGCCGCGATCTCATACGGTTTCTCGGAACTTTAAGTATTAGAAACGAACATAGATTTATATCAACTGCTGTCGTGGCGCGGTTGGTTGGTCTGTACCTCGAGAGCGTGACGTATTTTGGATCGCGGGCTCGAGACCAGGTGGGGGCAGTTTGCTTTTGCCGCGATCTCGTACGGTCTCTGGAACTTTAAGTATTAGAAACGAACATAGATTTATATCAACTGCTGTCGTGGCGCGGTTGGTTGCTCTGTACCTCGAGAGCGTGACGTATTTTGGATCGCGGGCTCGAGACCAGGTGGGGGCAGTTTGCTTTTGCCGCGATCTTATACGGTCTCTGGGAACTTTAAGTATTAGAAACGAACATAGATTTATATCAACTGCTGTCGTGGCGCGGTTGGTTGCTCTGTACCTCGAGAGCGTGACGTATTTTGGATCGCGGGCTCGAGACCAGGTGGAGGCAGTTTGCTTTTGCCGCGATCTTATACGGTCTCTGGAACTTTAAGTATTAGAAACGAACATAGATTTATATCAACTGCTGTCGTGGCGCGGTTGGTTGCTCTGTACCTCGAGAGCGTGACGTATTTTGGATCGCGGGCTCGAGACCAGGTGGGGGCAGTTTGCTTTTGCCGCGATCTTGTACGGTCTCTGGGAACTTTAAGTATTAGAAACGAACATAGATTTATATCAACTGCTGTCGTGGCGCGGTTGGTTGCTCTGTACCTCGAGAGCGTGACGTATTTTGGATCGCGGGCTCGAGACCAGGTGGGGGCAGTTTGCTTTTGCCTTGATCTCATACGGTCTCTGGAACTTTAAGTATTAGAAACGAACATAGATTTATATCAACTGCTGTCGTGGCGCGGTTGGTTGCTCTGTACCTCGAGAGCGTGACGTATTTTGGATCGCGGGCTCGAGACCAGGTGGGGGCAGTTTGCTTTTGCCGCGATCTCGTACGGTCTCTGGAACTTTAAGTATTAGAAACGAACATAGATTTATATCAACTGCTGTCGTGGCGCGGTTGGTTGCTCTGTACCTCGAGAGCGTGACGTATTTTGGATCGCGGGCTCGAGACCAGGTGGGGGCAGTTTGCTTTTGCCGCGATCTCGTACGGTCTCTGGAACTTTAAGTATTAGAAACGAACATAGATTTATATCAACTGCTGTCGTGGCGCGGTTGGTTGCTCTGTACCTCGAGAGCGTGACGTATTTTGGATCGCGGGCTCGAGACCAGGTGGGGGCAGTTAGCTTTTTCCGCGATCCGGTACGGTCTCTGGAACTTTAAGTATTAGAAACGAACATAGATTTATATCAACTGCTGTCGTGGCGCGGTTGGTTGCTCTGTACCTCGAGAGCGTGACGTATTTTGGATCGCGGGCTCGAGACCAGGTGGAGGCGGTTTGCTTTTGCCGCGATCTGGTACGGTCTCTGGGAACTTTAAGTATTAGAAACGAACATAGATTTATATCAACTGCTGTCGTGGCGCGGTTGGTTGCTCTGTACCTCGAGAGCGTGACGTATTCTGGATCGCGGGCTCGAGACCAGGTGGGGGCAGTTTGCTTTTGCCGCGATCTCATACGGTTTCTCGGAACTTTAAGTATTAGAAACGAACATAGATTTATATCAACTGCTGTCGTGGCGCGGTTGGTTGGTCTGTACCTCGAGAGCGTGACGTATTTTGGATCGCGGGCTCGAGACCAGGTGGGGGCAGTTTGCTTTTGCCGCGATCTCGTACGGTCTCTGGAACTTTAAGTATTAGAAACGAACATAGATTTATATCAACTGCTGTCGTGGCGCGGTTGGTTGCTCTGTACCTCGAGAGCGTGACGTATTTTGGATCGCGGGCTCGAGACCAGGTGGGGGCAGTTTGCTTTTGCCGCGATCTCATACGGTCTCTGGGAACTTTAAGTATTAGAAACGAACATAGATTTATATCAACTGCTGTCGTGGCGCGGTTGGTTGCTCTGTACCTCGAGAGCGTGACGTATTTTGGATCGCGGGCTCGAGACCAGGTGGAGGCAGTTTGCTTTTGCCGCGATCTTATACGGTCTCTGGAACTTTAAGTATTAGAAACGAACATAGATTTATATCAACTGCTGTCGTGGCGCGGTTGGTTGCTCTGTACCTCGAGAGCGTGACGTATTTTGGATCTCGGGCTCGAGACCAGGTGGGGGCAGTTTGCTTTTGCCGCGATCTTGTACGGTCTCTGGGAACTTTAAGTATTAGAAACGAACATAGATTTATATCAACTGCTGTCGTGGCGCGGTTGGTTGCTCTGTACCTCGAGAGCGTGACGTATTTTGGATCGCGGGCTCGAGACCAGGTGGGGGCAGTTTGCTTTTGCCTTGATCTCATACGGTCTCTGGAACTTTAAGTATTAGAAACGAACATAGATTTATATCAACTGCTGTCGTGGCGTGGTTGGTTGCTCTGTACCTCGAGAGCGTGACGTATTTTGGATCGCGGGCTCGAGACCAGGTGGGGGCAGTTTGCTTTTGCCGCGATCTCGTACGGTCTCTGGAACTTTAAGTATTAGAAACGAACATAGATTTATATCAACTGCTGTCGTGGCGCGGTTGGTTGCTCTGTACCTCGAGAGCGTGACGTATTTTGGATCGCGGGCTCGAGACCAGGTGGGGGCAGTTTGCTTTTGCCGCGATCTCATACGGTCTCTGGGAACTTTAAGTATTAGAAACGAACATAGATTGATATCAACTGCTGTCGTGGCGCGGTTGGTTGCTCTGTACCTCGAGAGCGTGACGTATTTTGGATCGCGGGCTCGAGACCAGGTGGGGGCAGTTTGCTTTTGCCGCGATCTTATACGCTCTCTGGGAACTTTAAGTATTAGAAACGAACATAGATTGATATCAACTGCTGTCGTGGCGCGGTTGGTTGCTCTGTACCTCGAGAGCGTGACGTATTTTGGATCGCGGGCTCGAGACCAGGTGGGGGCAGTTTGCTTTTGCCGCGATCTTATACGGTCTCTGGGAACTTTAAGTATTAGAAACGAACATAGATTTATATCAACTGCTGTCGTGGCGCGGTTGGTTGCTCTGTACCTCGAGAGCGTGACGTATTTTGGATCGCGGGCTCGAGACCAGGTGGGGGCAGTTTGCTTTTGCCGCGATCTCGTACGGTCTCTGGGAACTTTAAGTATTAGAAACGAACATAGATTTATATCAACTGCTGTCGTGGCGCGGTTGGTTGCTCTGTACCTCGAGAGCGTGACGTATTTTGGATCGCGGGCTCGAGACCAGGTGGGGGCAGTTTGCTTTTGCCGCGATCTGGTACGGTCTCTGGAACTTAAGTATTAGAAACGAACATAGATTTATATCAACTGCTGTCGTGGCGCGGTTGGTTGCTCTGTACCTCCAGAGCGTGACGTATTTTGGATCGCGGGCTCGAGACCAGGTGGGGGCAGTTTGCTTTTGCCGCGATCTTATACGCTCTCTGGGAACTTTAAGTATTAGAAACGAACATAGATGATCGAGACTCTCTTTTGCATCCGTGGTTCGAACCCCGGGGGATGACGTCTTTTGCCGATCTTTTACAGCAAGTGCCTACACGGGGAGCTGTAAGTATTAGTCAATCCACCTAATATCTCAGTCCATACAGTGGCGCGATGGCTTGGCGCACTGTGCGAGCTGATGATCGAGACTCTCTTTTGCATCCGTGGTTCGAACCCCGGGTGATGACGTCTTTTGCCGATCTTTTACAGCAAGTGCCTACACGGGGAGCTGTAAGTATTAGTTAATCCACCTAATATCTCAGTCCATACAGTGGCGCGATGGCTTGGCGCACTGTGCGAGCTGATGATCGAGACTCTCTTTTGCATCCGTGGTTCGAACCCCGGGTGATGACGTCTTTTGCCGATCTTTTACAGCAAGTGCCTACACGGGGAGCTGTAAGTATTAGTTAATCCACCTAATATCTCAGTCCATACAGTGGCGCGATGGCTTGGCGCACTGTGCGAGCTGACGATCGAGACTCTATTTTGCATCCGTGGTTCGAACCCCGGGTGATGACGTCTTTTGCCGATCTTTTACAGCAAGTGCCTACACGGGGAGCTGTAAGTATTAGTTAATCCACCTAATATCTCAGTCCATACTGTGGCGCGATGGCTTGGCGCGTTGTGCGAGCTGATGATCGAGACTCTCTTTTGCATCCGTGGTTCGAACCCCGGGTGATGACGTCTTTTGCCGATCTTTTACAGCAAGTGCCTACACGGGGAGCTGTAAGTATTAGTCAATCCACCTAATATCTCAGTCCATACAGTGGCGCGATGGCTTGGCGCACTGTGCGAGCTGATGATCGAGACTCTCTTTTGCATCCGTGGTTCGAACCCCGGGTGATGACGTCTTTTGCCGATCTTTTACAGCAAGTGCCTACACGGGGCACTGTAAGTATTAGTCAATCCACCTAATATCTCAGTCCATACAGTGGCGCGATGGCTTGGCGCACTGTGCGAGCTGATGATCGAGACTCTCTTTTGCATCCGTGGTTCGAACCCCGGGTGATGACGTCTTTTGCCGATCTTTTACAGCAAGTGCCTACACGGGGAGCTGTAAGTATTAGTCAATCCACCTAATATCTCAGTCCATACAGTGGCGCGATGGCTTGGCGCACTGTGCGAGCTGATGATCGAGACTCTCTTTTGCATCCGTGGTTCGAACCCCGGGTGATGACGTCTTTTGCCGATCTTTTACAGCAAGTGCCTACACGGGGAGCTGTAAGTATTAGTTAATCCACCTAATATCTCAGTCCATACAGTGGCGCGATGGCTTGGCGCACTGTGCGAGCTGATGATCGAGACTCTCTTTTGCATCCGTGGTTCGAACCCCGGGTGATGACGTCTTTTGCCGATCTTTTACAGCAAGTGCCTACACGGGGAGCTGTAAGTATTAGTCAATCCACCTAATATCTCAGTCCATACAGTGGCGCGATGGCTTGGCGCACTGTGCGAGCTGATGATCGAGACTCTCTTTTGCATCCGTGGTTCGAACCCCGGGTGATGACGTCTTTTGCCGATCTTTTACAGCAAGTGCCTACACGGGGAGCTGTAAGTATTAGTCAATCCACCTAATATCTCAGTCCATACAGTGGCGCGATGGCTTGGCGCACTGTGCGAGCTGATGATCGAGACTCTCTTTTGCATCCGTGGTTCGAACCCCGGGTGATGACGTCTTTTGCCGATCTTTTACAGCAAGTGCCTACACGGGGAGCTGTAAGTATTAGTTAATCCACCTAATATCTCAGTCCATACAGTGGCGCGATGGCTTGGCGCGTTGTACGAGCTGATGATCGAGACTCTCTTTTGCATCCGTGGTTCGAACCCCGGTGATGACGTCTTTTGCCGATCTTTTACAGCAAATACCTACACGTGGAGCTGTAAGTATTAGTTAATCTACCTAATATCTCAGTCCATACAGTGGCGCGATGGCTTGGCGCACTGTGCGAGCTGATGATCGAGACTCTCTTTTGCATCCGTGGTTCGAACCCCGGGTGATGACGTCTTTTGCCGATCTTTTACAGCAAGTGCCTACACGGGGAGCTGAAAGTATTAGTTTATCCACCTAATATCTCAGTCCATACAGTGGCGCGATGGCTTGGCGCACTGTGCGAGCTGATGATCGAGACTCTCTTTTGCATCCGTGGTTCGAACCCCGGGTGATGACGTCTTTTGCCGATCTTTTACAGCAAGTGCCTACACGGGGAGCTGTAAGTATTAGTTAATCCACCTAATATCTCAGTGCATACAGTGGCGCGATGGCTTGGCGCGTTGTACGAGCTGATGATCGAGACTCTCTTTTGCATCCGTGGTTCGAACCCCGGGTGATGACGTCTTTTGCCGATCTTTTACAGCAAGTGCCTACACGGGGAGCTGTAAGTATTAGTTAATCCACCTAATATCTCAGTCCATACAGTGGCGCGATGGCTTGGCGCGTTGTACGAGCTGATGATCGAGACTCTCTTTTGCATCCGTGGTTCGAACCCCGGGTGATGACGTCTTTTGCCGATCTTTTACAGCAAGTGCCTACACGGGGAGCTGTAAGTATTAGTTAATCCACCTAATATCTCAGTCCATACAGTGGCGCGATGGCTTGGCGCACTGTGCGAGCTGATGATCGAGACTCTCTTTTGCATCCGTGGTTCGAACCCCGGGTGATGACGTCTTTTGCCGATCTTTTACAGCAAGTGCCTACACGGGGAGCTGGCTCGAGACCAGGTGGGGGCAGTTTGCTTTTGCCGCGATCTTATACGCTCTCTGGGAACTTTAAGTATTAGAAACGAACATAGATTGATATCAACTGCTGTCGTGGCGCGGTTGGTTGCTCTGTACCTCGAGAGCGTGACGTATTTTGGATCGCGGGCTCGAGACCAGGTGGGGGCAGTTTGCTTTTGCCGCGATCTTATACGGTCTCTGGGAACTTTAAGTATTAGAAACGAACATAGATTTATATCAACTGCTGTCGTGGCGCGGTTGGTTGCTCTGTACCTCGAGAGCGTGACGTATTTTGGATCGCGGGCTCGAGACCAGGTGGGGGCAGTTTGCTTTTGCCGCGATCTCGTACGGTCTCTGGGAACTTTAAGTATTAGAAACGAACATAGATTTATATCAACTGCTGTCGTGGCGCGGTTGGTTGCTCTGTACCTCGAGAGCGTGACGTATTTTGGATCGCGGGCTCGAGACCAGGTGGGGGCAGTTTGCTTTTGCCGCGATCTTATACGGTCTCTGGAACTTTAAGTATTAGAAACGAACATAGATTTATATCAACTGCTGTCGTGGCGCGGTTGGTTGCTCTGTACTTCGAGAGCGTGACGTATTTTGGATCGCGGGCTCGAGACCAGGTGGGGCAGTTTGCTTTTGACGCGATCTTATACGGTCTCTGGAACTTTAAGTATTAGAAACGAACATAGATTTATATCAACTGCTGTCGTGGCGCGGTTGGTTGCTCTGTACCTCGAGAGCGTGACGTATTTTGGATCGCGGGCTCGAGACCATGTGGGGGCAGTTTGCTTTTGCCGCGATCTGGTACGGTCTCTGGAACTTTAAGTATTAGAAACGAACATAGATTTATATCAACTGCTGTCGTGGCGCGGTTGGTTGCTCTGTACCTCGAGAGCGTGACGTATTTTGGATCGCGGGCTCGAGACCATGTGGGGGCAGTTTGCTTTTGCCGCGATCTGGTACGGTCTCTGGAACTTTAAGTATTAGAAACGAACATAGATTTATATCAACTGCTGTCGTGGCGCGGTTGGTTGCTCTGTACCTCGAGAGCGTGACGTATTTTGGATCGCGGGCTCGAGACCAGGTGGGGGCAGTTTGCTTTTGCCGCGATCTTATACGCTCTCTGGGAACTTTAAGTATTAGAAACGAAAATAGATTTATATCAACTGCTGTCGTGGCGCAGTTGGTTGCTCTGTACCTCGAGAGCGTGACGTATTTTGGATCACGGGCTCGAGACCAGGTGGGGGCAGTTTCCTTTTGCCGGGTTCTTATACGGTCTCTGGGAACTTTAAGTATTAGAAACGAACATAGATTTATATCAACTGCTGTCGTGGCGCGGTTGGTTGCTCTGTACCTCGAGAGCGTGACGTATTTTGGATCGCGGGCTCGAGACCAGGTGGGGGCAGTTTGCTTTTGCCGCGATCTCATACGGTCTCTGGAACTTTAAGTATTAGAAACGAACATAGATTTCTATCAGCTGCTGTCGTGGCGCGGTTGGTTGCTCTGTACCTCGAGAGCGTGACGTATTTTGGATCGCGGGCTCGAGACCAGGTGGGGGCAGTTTGCTTTTGCCGCGATCTTATACGGCCCCTGGAACTTTAAGTATTAGAAACGAACATAGATTTATATCAACTGCTGTCGTGGCGCGGTTGGTTGCTCTGTACCTCGAGAGCGTGACGTATTTTGGATCGCGGGCTCGAGACCAGGTGGGGGCAGTTTGCTTTTGCCGCGATCTCATACGGTCTCTGGAACTTTAAGTATTAGAAACGAACATAGATTTATATCAACTGCTGTCGTGGCGCGGTTGGTTGCTCTGTACCTCGAGAGCGTGACGTATTTTGGATCGCGGGCTCGAGACCAGGTGGGGGCAGTTTGCTTTTGCCGCGATCTCATACGGTCTCTGGAACTTTAAGTATTAGAAACGAACATAGATTTATATCAACTGCTGTCGTGGCGCGGTTGGTTGCTCTGTACCTCGAGAGCGTGACGTATTTTGGATCGCGGGCTCGAGACCAGGTGGGGGCGGTTTGCTTTTGCCGCGATCTCATACGGTCTCTGGAACTTTAAGTATTAGAAACGAACATAGATTTATATCAACTGCTGTCGTGGCGCGGTTGGTTGCTCTGTACCTCGAGAGCGTGACGTATTTTGGATCGCGGGCTCGAGACCAGGTGGGGGCAGTTTGCTTTTGCCGCGATCTTATACGCTCTCTGGGAACTTTAAGTATTAGAAACGAACATAGATTTATATCAACTGCTGTCGTGGCGCAGTTGGTTGCTCTGTACCTCGAGAGCGTGACGTATTTTGGATCGCGGGCTCGAGACCAGGTGGGGGCAGTTTGCTTTTGCCGGGTTCTTATACGGTCTCTGGGAACTTTAAGTATTAGAAACGAACATAGATTTATATCAACTGCTGTCGTGGCGCGGTTGGTTGCTCTGTACCTCGAGAGCGTGACGTATTTTGGATCGCGGGCTCGAGACCAGGTGGGGGCAGTTTGCTTTTGCCGCGATCTCATACGGTCTCTGGAACTTTAAGTATTAGAAACGAACATAGATTTCTATCAGCTGCTGTCGTGGCGCGGTTGGTTGCTCTGTACCTCGAGAGCGTGACGTATTTTGGATCGCGGGCTCGAGACCAGGTGGGGGCAGTTTGCTTTTGCCGCGATCTTATACGGCCCCTGGAACTTTAAGTATTAGAAACGAACATAGATTTATATCAACTGCTGTCGTGGCGCGGTTGGTTGCTCTGTACCTCGAGAGCGTGACGTATTTTGGATCGCGGGCTCGAGACCAGGTGGGGGCAGTTTGCTTTTGCCGCGATCTCATACGGTCTCTGGAACTTTAAGTATTAGAAACGAACATAGATTTATATCAACTGCTGTCGTGGCGCGGTTGGTTGCTCTGTACCTCGAGAGCGTGACGTATTTTGGATCGCGGGCTCGAGACCAGGTGGGGGCAGTTTGCTTTTGCCGCGATCTCATACGGTCTCTGGAACTTTAAGTATTAGAAACGAACATAGATTTATATCAACTGCTGTCGTGGCGCGGTTGGTTGCTCTGTACCTCGAGAGCGTGACGTATTTTGGATCGCGGGCTCGAGACCAGGTGGGGGCGGTTTGCTTTTGCCGCGATCTCATACGGTCTCTGGAACTTTAAGTATTAGAAACGAACATAGATTTATATCAACTGCTGTCGTGGCGCGGTTGGTTGCTCTGTACCTCGAGAGCGTGACGTATTTTGGATCGCGGGCTCGAGACCAGGTTGGGCAGTTTGCTTTTGCCGCGATCTTATACGGCCTTTGGAACTTTAAGTATTAGAAACGAACATAGATTTATATCAACTGCTGTCGTGGCGCGGTTGGTTGCTCTGTACCTCGAGAGCGTGACGTATTTTGGATCGCGGGCTCGAGACCAGGTGGGGGCAGTTTGCTTTTGCCGCGATCTCATACGGTCTCTGGGAACTTTAAGTATTAGAAACGAACATAGATTTATATCAACTGCTGTCGTGGCGCGGTTGGTTGCTCTGTACCTCGAGAGCGTGACGTATTTTGGATCGCGGGCTCGAGACCAGGTGGGGGCAGTTTGCTTTTGCCGCGATCTTATACGGTCTCTGGGAACTTTAAGTATTAGAAACGAACATAGATTTATATCAACTGCTGTCGTGGCGCGGTTGGTTGCTCTGTACCTCCAGAGCGTGACCTATTTTGGATCGCGGGCTCGAGACCAAGTGGGGGCAGTTTGCTTTTGCCGGGTTCTTATACGGTCTCTGGGAACTTTAAGTATTAGAAACGAACATAGATTTATATCAACTGCTGTCGTGGCGCGGTTGGTTGCTCTGTTCCTCGAGAGCGTGACGTATTTTGGATCGCGGGCTCGAGACCAGGTGGGGGCAGTTTGCTTTTGCCGGGTTCTTATACGGTCTCTGGGAACTTTAAGTATTAGAAACGAACATAGATTTATATCAACTGCTGTCGTGGCGCGGTTGGTTGCTCTGTACCTCGAGAGCGTCACGTATTTTGGATCGCGGGCTCGAGACCAGGTGGGGGCAGTTTGCTTTTGCCGCGATCTCATACGGTCTCTGGAACTTTAAGTATTAGAAACGAACATAGATTTCTATCAGCTGCTGTCGTGGCGCGGTTGGTTGCTCTGTACCTCGAGAGCGTGACGTATTTTGGATCGCGGGCTCGAGACCAGGTGGGGGCAGTTTGCTTTTGCCGCGATCTTATACGGCCCCTGGAACTTTAAGTATTAGAAACGAACATAGATTTATATCAACTGCTGTCGTGGCGCGGTTGGTTGCTCTGTACCTCGAGAGCGTGACGTATTTTGGATCGCGGGCTCGAGACCAGGTGGGGGCAGTTTGCTTTTGCCGCGATCTCATACGGTCTCTGGAACTTTAAGTATTAGAAACGAACATAGATTTATATCAACTGCTGTCGTGGCGCGGTTGGTTGCTCTGTACCTCGAGAGCGTGACGTATTTTGGATCGCGGGCTCGAGACCAGGTGGGGGCAGTTTGCTTTTGCCGCGATCTCATACGGTCTCTGGAACTTTAAGTATTAGAAACGAACATAGATTTATATCAACTGCTGTCGTGGCGCGGTTGGTTGCTCTGTACCTCGAGAGCGTGACGTATTTTGGATCGCGGGCTCGAGACCAGGTGGGGGCGGTTTGCTTTTGCCGCGATCTCATACGGTCTCTGGAACTTTAAGTATTAGAAACGAACATAGATTTATATCAACTGCTGTCGTGGCGCGGTTGGTTGCTCTGTACCTCCAGAGCGTGACGTATTTTGGATCGCGGGCTCGAGACCAGGTGGGGGCAGTTTGCTTTTGCCGCGATCTTATACGCTCTCTGGGAACTTTAAGTATTAGAAACGAACATAGATTTATATCAACTGCTGTCGTGGCGCAGTTGGTTGCTCTGTACCTCGAGAGCGTGACGTATTTTGGATCGCGGGCTCGAGACCAGGTGGGGGCAGTTTGCTTTTGCCGGGTTCTTATACGGTCTCTGGGAACTTTAAGTATTAGAAACGAACATAGATTTATATCAACTGCTGTCGTGGCGCGGTTGGTTGCTCTGTACCTCGAGAGCGTGACGTATTTTGGATCGCGGGCTCGAGACCAGGTGGGGGCAGTTTGCTTTTGCCGCGATCTCATACGGTCTCTGGAACTTTAAGTATTAGAAACGAACATAGATTTCTATCAGCTGCTGTCGTGGCGCGGTTGGTTGCTCTGTACCTCGAGAGCGTGACGTATTTTGGATCGCGGGCTCGAGACCAGGTGGGGGCAGTTTGCTTTTGCCGCGATCTTATACGGCCCCTGGAACTTTAAGTATTAGAAACGAACATAGATTTATATCAACTGCTGTCGTGGCGCGGTTGGTTGCTCTGTACCTCGAGAGCGTGACGTATTTTGGATCGCGGGCTCGAGACCAGGTGGGGGCAGTTTGCTTTTGCCGCGATCTCATACGGTCTCTGGAACTTTAAGTATTAGAAACGAACATAGATTTATATCAACTGCTGTCGTGGCGCGGTTGGTTGCTCTGTACCTCGAGAGCGTGACGTATTTTGGATCGCGGGCTCGAGACCAGGTGGGGGCAGTTTGCTTTTGCCGCGATCTCATACGGTCTCTGGAACTTTAAGTATTAGAAACGAACATAGATTTATATCAACTGCTGTCGTGGCGCGGTTGGTTGCTCTGTACCTCGAGAGCGTGACGTATTTTGGATCGCGGGCTCGAGACCAGGTGGGGGCGGTTTGCTTTTGCCGCGATCTCATACGGTCTCTGGAACTTTAAGTATTAGAAACGAACATAGATTTATATCAACTGCTGTCGTGGCGCGGTTGGTTGCTCTGTACCTCGAGAGCGTGACGTATTTTGGATCGCGGGCTCGAGACCAGGTGGGGGCAGTTTGCTTTTGCCGCGATCTCATACGGTCTCTGGAACTTTAAGTATTAGAAACGAACATAGATTTATATCAACTGCTGTCGTGGCGCGGTTGGTTGCTCTGTACCTCGAGAGCGTGACGTATTTTGGATCGCGGGCTCGAGACCAGGTGGGGGCAGTTTGCTTTTGCCGCGATCTTATACGGTCTCTGGGAACTTTAAGTATTAGAAACGAACATAGATTTATATCAACTGCTGTCGTGGCGCGGTTGGTTGCTCTGTACCTCGAGAGCGTGACGTATTTTGGATTGCGGGCTCGAGACCAGGTGGGGGCAGTTTGCTTTTGCCGCGATCTTATACGGTCTCTGGGAACTTTAAGTATTAGAAACGAACATAGATTTATATCAACTGCTGTCGTGGCGCGGTTGGTTGCTCTGTACCTCCAGAGCGTGACCTATTTTGGATCGCGGGCTCGAGACCAAGTGGGGGCAGTTTGCTTTTGCCGGGTTCTTATACGGTCTCTGGGAACTTTAAGTATTAGAAACGAACATAGATTTATATCAACTGCTGTCGTGGCGCGGTTGGTTGCTCTGTTCCTCGAGAGCGTGACGTATTTTGGATCGCGGGCTCGAGACCAGGTGGGGGCAGTTTGCTTTTGCCGGGTTCTTATACGGTCTCTGGGAACTTTAAGTATTAGAAACGAACATAGATTTATATCAACTGCCGTCGTGGCGCGGTTGGTTGCTCTGTTCCTCGAGAGCGTGACGTATTTTGGATCGCGGGCTCGAGACCAGGTGGGGGCAGTTTGCTTTTGCCGGGTTCTTATACGGTCTCTGGAAACTTTAAGTATTAGAAACGAACATAGATTTATATCAACTGCTGTCGTGGCGCGGTTGGTTGCTCTGTACCTCGATAGCGTGACGTATTTTGGATCGCCGGCTCGAGACCAGGTGGGGGCAGTTTGCTTTTGCCGCGATCTCATACGGTCTCTGGGAACTTTAAGTATTAGAAACGAACATAGATTTATATCAACTGCTGTCGTGGCGCGGTTGGTTGCTCTGTACCTCGAGAGCGTCACGTATTTTGGATCGCGGGCTCGAGACCAGGTGGGGGCAGTTTGCTTTTGCCGCGATCTTATACGGTCTCTGGGAACTTTAAGTATTAGAAACGAACATAGATTTATATCAACTGCTGTCGTGGCGCGGTTGGTTGCTCTGTACCTCGAGAGCGTCACGTATTTTGGATCGCGGGCTCGAGACCAGGTGGGGCAGTTTGCTTTTGCCGCGATCTTATACGGCCCCTGGAACTTTAAGTATTAGAAACGAACATAGATTTATATCAACTGCTGTCGTGGCGCGGTTGGTTGCTCTGTACCTCGAGAGCGTGACGTATTTTGGATCGCGGGCTCGAGACCAGGTGGGGGCAGTTTGCTTTTGCCGCGATCTTATACGGTCTCTGGGAACTTTAAGTATTAGAAACGAACATAGATTTATATCAACTGCTGTCGTGGCGCGGTTGGTTGCTCTGTACCTCCAGAGCGTGACCTATTTTGGATCGCGGGCTCGAGACCAAGTGGGGGCAGTTTGCTTTTGCCGGGTTCTTATACGGTCTCTGGGAACTTTAAGTATTAGAAACGAACATAGATTTATATCAACTGCTGTCGTGGCGCGGTTGGTTGCTCTGTTCCTCGAGAGCGTGACGTATTTTGGATCGCGGGCTCGAGACCAGGTGGGGGCAGTTTGCTTTTGCCGGGTTCTTATACGGTCTCTGGGAACTTTAAGTATTAGAAACGAACAGAGATTTATATCAACTGCTGTCGTGGCTTAGAAACGAACATAGATTTCTATCAGCTGCTGTCGTGGCGCGGTTGGTTGCTCTGTACCTCGAGAGCGTGACGTATTTTGGATCGCGGGCTCGAGACCAGGTGGGGGCAGTTTGCTTTTGCCGCGATCTTATACGGCCCCTGGAACTTTAAGTATTAGAAACGAACATAGATTTATATCAACTGCTGTCGTGGCGCGGTTGGTTGCTCTGTACCTCGAGAGCGTGACGTATTTTGGATCGCGGGCTCGAGACCAGGTGGGGGCAGTTTGCTTTTGCCGCGATCTCATACGGTCTCTGGAACTTTAAGTATTAGAAACGAACATAGATTTATATCAACTGCTGTCGTGGCGCGGTTGGTTGCTCTGTACCTCGAGAGCGTGACGTATTTTGGATCGCGGGCTCGAGACCAGGTGGGGGCAGTTTGCTTTTGCCGCGATCTCATACGGTCTCTGGAACTTTAAGTATTAGAAACGAACATAGATTTATATCAACTGCTGTCGTGGCGCGGTTGGTTGCTCTGTACCTCGAGAGCGTGACGTATTTTGGATCGCGGGCTCGAGACCAGGTGGGGGCGGTTTGCTTTTGCCGCGATCTCATACGGTCTCTGGAATTTTAAGTATTAGAAACGAACATAGATTTATATCAACTGCTGTCGTGGCGCGGTTGGTTGCTCTGTACCTCGAGAGCGTGACGTATTTTGGATCGCGGGCTCGAGACCAGGTGGGGGCAGTTTGCTTTTGCCGCGATCTCATACGGTCTCTGGAACTTTAAGTATTAGAAACGAACATAGATTTATATCAACTGCTGTCGTGGCGCGGTTGGTTGCTCTGTACCTCGAGAGCGTGACGTATTTTGGATCGCGGGCTCGAGACCAGGTGGGGGCAGTTTGCTTTTGCCGCGATCTTATACGGTCTCTGGGAACTTTAAGTATTAGAAACGAACATAGATTTATATCAACTGCTGTCGTGGCGCGGTTGGTTGCTCTGTACCTCGAGAGCGTGACGTATTTTGGATCGCGGGCTCGAGACCAGGTGGGGGCAGTTTGCTTTTGCCGCGATCTTATACGGTCTCTGGGAACTTTAAGTATTAGAAACGAACATAGATTTATATCAACTGCTGTCGTGGCGCGGTTGGTTGCTCTGTACCTCGAGAGCGTGACCTATTTTGGATCGCGGGCTCGAGACCAAGTGGGGGCAGTTTGCTTTTGCCGGGTTCTTATACGGTCTCTGGGAACTTTAAGTATTAGAAACGAACATAGATTTATATCAACTGCTGTCGTGGCGCGGTTGGTTGCTCTGTTCCTCGAGAGCGTGACGTATTTTGGATCGCGGGCTCGAGACCAGGTGGGGGCAGTTTGCTTTTGCCGGGTTCTTATACGGTCTCTGGGAACTTTAAGTATTAGAAACGAACAGAGATTTATATCAACTGCTGTCGTGGCTTAGAAACGAACATAGATTTCTATCAGCTGCTGTCGTGGCGCGGTTGGTTGCTCTGTACCTCGAGAGCGTGACGTATTTTGGATCGCGGGCTCGAGACCAGGTGGGGGCAGTTTGCTTTTGCCGCGATCTTATACGGCCCCTGGAACTTTAAGTATTAGAAACGAACATAGATTTATATCAACTGCTGTCGTGGCGCGGTTGGTTGCTCTGTACCTCGAGAGCGTGACGTATTTTGGATCGCGGGCTCGAGACCAGGTGGGGGCAGTTTGCTTTTGCCGCGATCTCATACGGTCTCTGGAACTTTAAGTATTAGAAACGAACATAGATTTATATCAACTGCTGTCGTGGCGCGGTTGGTTGCTCTGTACCTCGAGAGCGTGACGTATTTTGGATCGCGGGCTCGAGACCAGGTGGGGGCAGTTTGCTTTTGCCGCGATCTCATACGGTCTCTGGAACTTTAAGTATTAGAAACGAACATAGATTTATATCAACTGCTGTCGTGGCGCGGTTGGTTGCTCTGTACCTCGAGAGCGTGACGTATTTTGGATCGCGGGCTCGAGACCAGGTGGGGGCGGTTTGCTTTTGCCGCGATCTCATACGGTCTCTGGAACTTTAAGTATTAGAAACGAACATAGATTTATATCAACTGCTGTCGTGGCGCGGTTGGTTGCTCTGTACCTCGAGAGCGTGACGTATTTTGGATCGCGGGCTCGAGACCAGGTGGGGGCAGTTTGCTTTTGCCGCGATCTCATACGGTCTCTGGAACTTTAAGTATTAGAAACGAACATAGATTTATATCAACTGCTGTCGTGGCGCGGTTGGTTGCTCTGTACCTCGAGAGCGTGACGTATTTTGGATCGCGGGCTCGAGACCAGGTGGGGGCAGTTTGCTTTTGCCGCGATCTTATACGGTCTCTGGAACTTTAAGTATTAGAAACGAACAGAGATTTATATCAACTGCTGTCGTGGCGCGGTTGGTTGCTCTGTACCTCGATAGCGTGACGTATTTTGGATCGCGGGCTCGAGACCAGGTGGGGGCAGTTTGCTTTTGCCGGGATCTTATACGGTCTCTGGGAACTTTAAGTATTAGAAACGAACATAGATTTATATCAACTGCTGTCGTGGCGCGGTTGGTTGCTCTGTACCTCGAGAGCGTGACGTATTTTGGATCGCGGGCTCGAGACCAGGTGGGGCAGTTTGCTTTTGCCGCGATCTTATACGGCCCCTGGAACTTTAAGTATTAGAAACGAACATAGATTTATATCAACTGCTGTCGTGGCGCGGTTGGCTGCTCTGTACCTCGAGAGCGTGACGTATTTTGGATCGCGGGCTCGAGACCAGGTGGGGGCAGTTTGCTTTTGCCGCGATCTCATACGGTCTTTGGAACTTTAAGTATTAGAAACGAACATAGATTTATATCAACTGCTGTCGTGGCGCGGTTGGTTGCTCTGTACCTCGAGAGCGTGACGTATTTTGAATCGCGGGCTCGAGACCAGGTGGGGGCAGTTTGCTTTTGCCGTTTTCTTATACGGTCTCTGGAAACCTTAAGTATTAGAAACGAACATAGATTTATATCAACTGCTGTCGTGGCGCGGTTGGTTGCTATGTACCTCGAGAGCGTGACGTATTTTGGATCGCGGGCTCGAGACCAGGTGGGGGCAGTTTGCTTTTGCCGCGATCTCATACGGTCTCTGGGAACTTTAAGTATTAGAAACGAACATAGATTTATATCAACTGCTGTCGTGGCGCGGTTGGTTGCTCTGTACCTCGAGAGCGTGACGTATTTTGGATCGCGGGCTCGAGACCAGGTGGGGGCAGTTTGCTTTTGCCGCGATCTTATACGGTCTCTGGGAACTTTAAGTATTAGAAACGAACATAGATTTATATCAACTGCTGTCGTGGCGCGGTTGGTTGCTCTGTACCTCGAGAGCGTGATGTATTTTGGATCGCGGGCTCGAGACCAGGTGGGGGAAGTTTGCTTTTGCCGCGATCTCATACGGTCTCTGGGAACTTTAAGTATTAGAAACGAACATAGATTTATATCAACTGCTGTCGTGGCGCGGTTGGTTGCTCTGTACCTCGAGAGCGTGACGTATTTTGGATCGCGGGCTCGAGACCAGGTGGGGGCAGTTTGCTTTTGCCGCGATCTCATACGGTCTCTGGGAACTTTAAGTATTAGAAACGAACATAGATTTATATCAACTGCTGTCGTGGCGCGGTTGGTTGCTCTGTACCTCGAGAGCGTGACGTATTTTGGATCGCGGGCTCGAGACCAGGTGGGGGCAGTTTGCTTTTGCCGCGATCTTATACGGTCTCTGGGAACTTTAAGTATTAGAAACGAACATAGATTTATATCAACTGCTGTCGTGGCGCGGTTGGTTGCTCTGTACCTCGAGAGCGTGACGTATTTTGGATCGCGGGCTCGAGACCAGGTGGGGGCAGTTTGCTTTTGCCGCGATCTTATACGGTCTCTGGGAACTTTAAGTATTAGAAACGAACATAGATTTATATCAACTGCTGTCGTGGCGCGGTTGGTTGCTCTGTACCTCGAGAGCGTGACGTATTTTGGATCGCGGTCTCGAGACCAGGTGGGGGCAGTTTGCTTTTGCCGCGATCTCATACGGTCTCTGGGAACTTTAAGTATTAGAAACGAACATAGATTTATATCAACTGCTGTCGTGGCGCGGTTGGTTGCTCTGTACCTCGAGAGCGTGACGTATTTTGGATCGCGGGCTCGAGACCAGGTGGGGGCAGTTTGCTTTTGCCGGATTCTTATACGGTCTCTGGGAACTTTAAGTATTAGAAACGAACATAGATTTATATCAACTGCTGTCGTGGCGCGGTTGGTTGCTCTGTACCTCGAGAGCGTGACGTATTTTGGATCGCGGGCTCGAGACCAGGTGGGGGCAGTTTGCTTTTGCAGGGTTCCTATACGGTCTCTGGAGCTTTAAGTATTAGAAACGAACATAGATTTAAATCAACTGCTGTCGTGGCGCGGTTGGTTGCTCTGTACCTCGAGAGCGTGACGTATTTTGGATCGCGGGCTCGAGACCAGCTGGGGGCAGTTTGATTTTGCCGGGATCTTATACGGTCTCTGGTACTTTAAGTTTTAGAAACGAACATAGATTTATATCAACTGCTGTCGTGGCGCGGTTGGTTGCTCTGTACCTCGAGAGCGTGACGTATTTTGGATCGCGGGCTCGAGACCAGGTGGGGGCAGTTTGCTTTTGCCGCGATCTCATACGGTCTCTGGGAACTTTAAGTTTTAGAAACGAACATAGATTTATATCAACTGCTGTCGTGGCGCGGTTGGTTGCTCTGTACCTCGAGAGCGTGACGTATTTTGGATCGCGGGCTCGAGACCAGGTGGGGGCAGTTTGCTTTTGCCGCGATCTGATACGGTCTCTGGGAACTTTAAGTATTAGAAACGAACATAGATTTATATCAACTGCTGTCGTGGCGCGGTTGGTTGCTCTGTACCTCGAGAGCGTGACGTATTTTGGATCGCGGGCTCGAGACCAGGTGGGGGCAGTTTGCTTTTGCCGGGTTCTTATACGGTCTCTGGGAACTTTAAGTATTAGAAACGAACATAGATTTATATCAACTGCTGTCGTGGCGCGGTTGGTTGCTCTGTACCTCGAGAGCGTGACGTATTTTGGATCGCGGGCTCGAGACCAGGTTGGGCAGTTTGCTTTTGCAGGGTTCCTATACGGTCTCTGGAACTTTAAGTATTAGAAACGAACATAGATTTATATCAACTGCTGTCGTGGCGCGGTTGGTTGCTCTGTACCTCGAGAGGGTGACGTATTTTGGATCGCGGGCTCGAGACCAGGTGGGGGCAGTTTGCTTTTGCCGCGATCTTATACGGTCTCTGGGAACTTTAAGTATTAGAAACGAACATAGATTTATATCAACTGCTGTCGTGGCGCGGTTGGTTGCTCTGTAACTCGAGAGCGTGACGATTTTTGGATCGCGGGCTCGAGACCAGGTGGGGGCAGTTTGCTTTTGCCGCGATCTCATACGGTCTCTGGGAACTTTAAGTATTAGAAACGAACATAGATTTATATCAACTGCTGTCGTGGCGCGGTTGGTTGCTCTGTACCTCGAGAGCGTGACGTATTTTGGATCGCGGGCTCGAGACCAGGTGGGGGCAGTTTGCTTTTGCCGCGATCTCATACGGTCTCTGGGAACTTTAAGTATTAGAAACGAACATAGATTTATATCAACTGCTGTCGTGGCGCGGTTGGTTGCTCTGTACCTCGAGAGCGTGACGTATTTTGGATCGCGGGCTCGAGACCAGGTGGGGGCAGTTTGCTTTTGCCGCGATCTCATACGGTCTCTGGGAACTTTAAGTATTAGAAACGAACATAGATTTATATCAACTGCTGTCGTGGCGCGGTTGGTTGCTCTGTACCTCGAGAGCGTGACGTATTTTGGATCGCGGGCTCGAGACCAGGTGGGGGCAGTTTGCTTTTGCCGCGATCTCATACGGTCTCTGGGAACTTTAAGTATTAGAAACGAACATAGATTTATATCAACTGCTGTCGTGGCGCGGTTGGTTGCTCTGTACCTCGAGAGCGTGACGTATTTTGGATCGCGGGCTCGAGACCAGGTGGGGGCAGTTTGCTTTTGCCGGATTCTTATACGGTCTCTGGGAACTTTAAGTATTAGAAACGAACATAGATTTATATCAACTGCTGTCGTGGCGCGGTTGGTTGCTCTGTACCTCGAGAGCGTGACGTATTTTGGATCGCGGGCTCGAGACCAGGTGGGGGCAGTTTGCTTTTGCAGGGTTCCTATACGGTCTCTGGAGCTTTAAGTATTAGAAACGAACATAGATTTAAATCAACTGCTGTCGTGGCGCGGTTGGTTGCTCTGTACCTCGAGAGCGTGACGTATTTTGGATCGCGGGCTCGAGACCAGCTGGGGGCAGTTTGATTTTGCCGGGATCTTATACGGTCTCTGGTACTTTAAGTTTTAGAAACGAACATAGATTTATATCAACTGCTGTCGTGGCGCGGTTGGTTGCTCTGTACCTCGAGAGCGTGACGTATTTTGGATCGCGGGCTCGAGACCAGGTGGGGGCAGTTTGCTTTTGCCGCGATCTGATACGGTCTCTGGGAACTTTAAGTATTAGAAACGAACATAGATTTATATCAACTGCTGTCGTGGCGCGGTTGGTTGCTCTGTACCTCGAGAGCGTGACGTATTTTGGATCGCGGGCTCGAGACCAGGTGGGGGCAGTTTGCTTTTGCCGCGATCTGATACGGTCTCTGGGAACTTTAAGTATTAGAAACGAACATAGATTTATATCAACTGCTGTCGTGGCGCGGTTGGTTGCTCTGTACCTCGAGAGCGTGACGTATTTTGGATCGCGGGCTCGAGACCAGGTGGGGGCAGTTTGCTTTTGCCGGGTTCTTATACGGTCTCTGGGAACTTTAAGTATTAGAAACGAACATAGATTTATATCAACTGCTGTCGTGGCGCGGTTGGTTGCTCTGTACCTCGAGAGCGTGACGTATTTTGGATCGCGGGCTCGAGACCAGGTTGGGCAGTTTGCTTTTGCAGGGTTCCTATACGGTCTCTGGAACTTTAAGTATTAGAAACGAACATAGATTTATATCAACTGCTGTCGTGGCGCGGTTGGTTGCTCTGTACCTCGAGAGCGTGACGTATTTTGGATCGCGGGCTCGAGACCAGGTGGGGGCAGTTTGCTTTTGCCGCGATCTCATACGGTCTCTGGGAACTTTAAGTATTAGAAACGAACATAGATTTATATCAACTGCTGTCGTGGCGCGGTTGGTTGCTCTGTAACTCGAGAGCGTGACGATTTTTGGATCGCGGGCTCGAGACCAGGTGGGGGCAGTTTGCTTTTTCCGCGATCTCATACGGTCTCTGGGAACTTTAAGTATTAGAAACGAACATAGATTTATATCAACTGCTGTCGTGGCGCGGTTGGTTGCTCTGTACCTCGAGAGCGTGACGTATTTTGGATCGCGGGCTCGAGACCAGGTGGGGGCAGTTTGCTTTTGCCGCGATCTTATACGGTCTCTGGGAAATTTAAGTATTAGAAACGAACATAGACTTATATCAACTGCTGTCGTGGCGCGGTTGGTTGCTCTGTACCTCGAGAGCGTGACGTATTTTGGATCGCGGGCTCGAGACCAGGTGGGGGCGGTTTGCTTTTGCCGCGATCTCATACGGTCTCTGGGAACTTTAAGTATTAGAAACGAACATAGATTTATATCAACTGCTGTCGTGGCGCGGTTGGTTGCTCTGTACCTCGAGAGCGTGACGTATTTTGGATCGCGGGCTCGAGACCAGGTGGGGGCAGTTTGCTTTTGCCGCGATCTCATACGGTCTCTGGGAACTTTAAGTATTAGAAACGAACATAGCTTTATATCAACTGCTGTCGTGGCGCGGTTGGTTGCTCTGTACCTCGAGAGCGTGACGTATTTTGGATCGCGGGCTCGAGACCAGGTGGGGGCGGTTTGCTTTTGCCGCGATCTCATACGGTCTCTGGGAACTTTAAGTATTAGAAACGAACATAGATTTATATCAACTGCTGTCGTGGCGCGGTTGGTTGCTCTGTACCTCGAGAGCGTGACGTATTTTGGATCGCGGGCTCGAGACCAGGTGGGGGCAGTTTGCTTTTGCCGCGATCTTATACGGTCTCTGGGAAATTTAAGTATTAGAAACGAACATAGACTTATATCAACTGCTGTCGTGGCGCGGTTGGTTGCTCTGTACCTCGAGAGCGTGACGTATTTTGGATCGCGGGCTCGAGACCAGGTGGGGGCGGTTTGCTTTTGCCGCGATCTCATACGGTCTCTGGGAACTTTAAGTATTAGAAACGAACATAGATTTATATCAACTGCTGTCGTGGCGCGGTTGGTTGTTCTGTACCTCGAGAGCGTGACGTATTTTGGATCGCGGGCTCGAGACCAGGTGGGGGCAGTTTGCTTTTGCCGCGATCTCATACGGTCTCTGGGAACTTTAAGTATTAGAAACGAACATAGCTTTATATCAACTGCTGTCGTGGCGCGGTTGGTTGCTCTGTACCTCGAGAGCGTGACGTATTTTGGATCGCGGGCTCGAGACCAGGTGGGGGCGGTTTGCTTTTGCCGCGATCTCATACGGTCTCTGGGAACTTTAAGTATTAGAAACGAACATAGATTTATATCAACTGCTGTCGTGGCGCGGTTGGTTGCTCTGTACCTCGAGAGCGTGACGATTTTTGGATCGCGGGCTCGAGACCAGGTGGGGGCAGTTTGCTTTTGCCGCGATCTCATACGGTCTCTGGGAACTTTAAGTATTAGAAACGAACATAGATTTATATCAACTGCTGTCGTGGCGCGGTTGGTTGCTCTGTACCTCGAGAGCGTGACGTATTTTGGATCGCGGGCTCGAGACCAGGTTGGGGCAGTTTGCATTTGCCGCGATCTTATACGGTCTCTGGGAACTTTAAGTATTAGAAACGAACATAGATTTATATCAACTGCTGTCGTGGCGCGGTTGGTTGCTCTGTACCTCGAGAGCGTGACGTATTTTGGATCGCGGGCTCGAGACCAGGTGGGGGCAGTTTGCTTTTGCCGCGATCTTATACGGTCTCTGGGAACTTTAAGTATTAGAAACGAACATAGATTTATATCAACTGCTGTCGTGGCGCGGTTGGTTGCTCTGTACCTCGAGAGCGTGACGTATTTTGGATCGCGGGCTCGAGACCAGGTGGGGGCAGTTTGCTTTTGCCGCGTTCTTATACGGTCTCTGGGAACTTTAAGTATTAGAAACGAACATAGATTTTTATCAACTGCTGTCGTGGCGCGGTTGGTTGCTCTGTACCTCGAGAGCGTGACGTATTTTGGATCGCGGGCTCGAGACCAGGTGGGGGCAGTTTGCTTTTGCCGCGATCTGGTACGGTCTCTGGAACTTTAAGTATTAGAAACGAACATAGATTTATATCAACTGCTGTCGTGGCGCGGTTGGTTGCTCTGTACCTCGAGAGCGTGACGTATTTTGGATCGCGGGCTCGAGACCAGGTGGGGGCAGTTTGCTTTTGCCGCGATCTCATACGGTCTCTGGGAACTTTAAGTATTAGAAACGAACATAGATATATATCAACTGCTGTCGTGGCGCGGTTGGTTGCTCTGTACCTCGAGAGCGTGACGATTTTTGGATAGCGGGCTCGAGACCAGGTGGGGGCAGTTTGCTTTTGCCGCGATCTCATACGGTCTCTGGGAACTTTAAGTATTAGAAACGAACATAGATTTATATCAACTGCTGTCGTGGCGCGGTTGGTTGCTCTGTACCTCGAGAGCGTGACGATTTTTGGATCGCGGGCTCGAGACCAGGTGGGGGCAGTTTGCTTTTGCCGCGATCTCATACGGTCTCTGGGAACTTTAAGTATTAGAAACGAACATAGATTTATATCAACTGCTGTCGTGGCGCGGTTGGTTGCTCTGTACCTCGAGAGCGTGACGATTTTTGGATCGCGGGCTCGAGACCAGGTGGGGGCAGTTTGCTTTTGCCGCGATCTGATACGGTGTCTGGGAACTTTAAGTATTAGAAACGAACATAGATTTATATCAACTGCTGTCGTGGCGCGGTTGGTTGCTCTGTACCTCGAGAGCGTGACGATTTTTGGATCGCGGGCTCGAGACCAGGTGGGGGCAGTTTGCTTTTGCCGCGATCTCATACGGTCTCTGGGAACTTTAAGTATTAGAAACGAACATAGATTTATATCAACTGCTGTCGTGGCGCGGTTGGTTGCTCTGTACCTCGAGAGCGTGACGATTTTTGGATCGCGGGCTCGAGACCAGGTGGGGGCAGTTTGCTTTTGCCGCGATCTCATACGGTCTCTGGGAACTTTAAGTATTAGAAACGAACATAGATTTATATCAACTGCTGTCGTGGCGCGGTTGGTTGCTCTGTACCTCGAGAGCGTGACGTATTTTGGATCGCGGGCTCGAGACCAGGTGGGGGCAGTTTGCTTTTGCCGCGATCTTATACGGTCTCTGGGAAATTTAAGTATTAGAAACGAACATAGACTTATATCAACTGCTGTCGTGGCGCGGTTGGTTGCTCTGTACCTCGAGAGCGTGGCGTATTTTGGATCGCGGGCTCGAGACCAGGTGGGGGCAGTTTGCTTTTGCCGCGATCTCATACGGTCTCTGGGAACTTTAAGTATTAGAAACGAACATAGATTTATATCAACTGCTGTCGTGGCGCGGTTGGTTGCTCTGTACCTCGAGAGCGTGACGTATTTTGGATCGCGGGCTCGAGACCAGGTGGGGGCAGTTTGCTTTTGCCGCGATCTCATACGGTCTCTGGGAACTTTAAGTATTAGAAACGAACATAGCTTTATATCAACTGCTGTCGTGGCGCGGTTGGTTGCTCTGTACCTCGAGAGCGTGACGTATTTTGGATCGCGGGCTCGAGACCAGGTGGGGGCGGTTTGCTTTTGCCGCGATCTGGTACGGTCTCTGGAACTTTAAGTATTAGAAACGAACATAGATTTATATCAACTGCTGTCGTGGCGCGGTTGGTTGCTCTGTACCTCGAGAGCGTGACGTATTTTGGATCGCGGGCTCGAGACCAGGTGGGGGCAGTTTGCTTTTGCCGCGATCTCATACGGTCTCTGGGAACTTTAAGTATTAGAAACGAACATAGATTTATATCAACTGCTGTCGTGGCGCGGTTGGTTGCTCTGTACCTCGAGAGCGTGACGTATTTTGGATCGCGGGCTCGAGACCAGGTGGGGGCAGTTTGCTTTTGCCGCGATCTTATACGGTCTCTGGGAACTTTAAGTATTAGAAACGAACATAGATTTATATCAACTGCTGTCGTGGCGCGGTTGGTTGCTCTGTACCTCGAGAGCGTGACGTATTTTGGATCGCGGGCTCGAGACCAGGTGGGGGCAGTTTGCTTTTGCCGCGTTCTTATACGGTCTCTGGGAACTTTAAGTATTAGAAACGAACATAGATTTTTATCAACTGCTGTCGTGGCGCGGTTGGTTGCTCTGTACCTCGAGAGCGTGACGTATTTTGGATCGCGGGCTCGAGACCAGGTGGGGGCAGTTTGCTTTTGCCGCGATCTGGTACGGTCTCTGGAACTTTAAGTATTAGAAACGAACATAGATTTATATCAACTGCTGTCGTGGCGCGGTTGGTTGCTCTGTACCTCGAGAGCGTGACGTATTTTGGATCGCGGGCTCGAGACCAGGTGGGGGCAGTTTGCTTTTGCCGCGATCTCATACGGTCTCTGGGAACTTTAAGTATTAGAAACGAACATAGATATATATCAACTGCTGTCGTGGCGCGGTTGGTTGCTCTGTACCTCGAGAGCGTGACGATTTTTGGATCGCGGGCTCGAGACCAGGTGGGGCAGTTTGCTTTTGCCGCGATCTTATACGGTCTCTGGGAACTTTAAGTATTAGAAACGAACATAGATTTATATCAACTGCTGTCGTGGCGCGGTTGGTTGCTCTGTACCTCGAGAGCGTGACGTATTTTGGATCGCGGGCTCGAGACCAGGTGGGGCAGTTTGCTTTTGCCGCGATCTCATACGGTCTCTGGGAACTTTAAGTATTAGAAACGAACATAGATTTATATCAACTGCTGTCGTGGCGCGGTTGGTTGCTCTGTACCTCGAGAGCGTGACGATTTTTGGATCGCGGGCTCGAGACCAGGTGGGGGCAGTTTGCTTTTGCCGCGATCTCATACGGTCTCTGGGAACTTTAAGTATTAGAAACGAACATAGATTTATATCAACTGCTGTCGTGGCGCGGTTGGTTGCTCTGTACCTCGAGAGCGTGACGATTTTTGGATCGCGGGCTCGAGACCAGGTGGGGCAGTTTGCTTTTGCCGCGATCTTATACGGTCTCTGGGAACTTTAAGTATTAGAAACGAACATAGATTTATATCAACTGCTGTCGTGGCGCGGTTGGTTGCTCTGTACCTCGAGAGCGTGACGTATTTTGGATCGCGGGCTCGAGACCAGGTGGGGGCAGTTTGCTTTTGCCGCGATCTCATACGGTCTCTGGGAACTTTAAGTATTAGAAACGAACATAGATTTATATCAACTGCTGTCGTGGCGCGGTTGGTTGCTCTGTACCTCGAGAGCGTGACGTATTTTGGATCGCGGGCTCGAGACCAGGTGGGGGCAGTTTGCTTTTGCCGCGATCTCGTACGGTCTCTGGGAACTTTAAGTATTAGAAACGAACATAGATTTATATCAACTGCTGTCATGGCGCGGTTGGTTGCTCTGTACCTCGAGAGCGTGACGATTTTTGGATCGCGGGCTCGAGACCAGGTGGGGGCTGTTTGCTATGGCCGCGATCTCATACGGTCTCTGGGAACTTTAAGTATTAGAAACGAACATAGATTTATATCAACTGCTGTCGTGGCGCGGTTGGTTGCTCTGTACCTCGAGAGCGTGACGATTTTTGGATCGCGGGCTCGAGACCAGGTGGGGGCAGTTTGCTTTTGCCGCGATCTCGTACGGTCTCTGGGAACTTTAAGTATTAGAAACGAACATAGATTTATATCAACTGCTGTCATGGCGCGGTTGGTTGCTCTGTACCTCGAGAGCGTGACGATTTTTGGATCGCGGGCTCGAGACCAGGTGGGGGCTGTTTGCTATGGCCGCGATCTCATACGGTCTCTGGGAACTTTAAGTATTAGAAACGAACATAGATTTATATCAACTGCTGTCGTGGCGCGGTTGGTTGCTCTGTACCTCGAGAGCGTGACGATTTTTGGATCGCGGGCTCGAGACCAGGTGGGGGCAGTTTGCTTTTGCCGCGATCTCATACGGTCTCTGGGAACTTTAAGTATTAGAAACGAACATAGATTTATATCAACTGCTGTCGTGGCGCGGTTGGTTGCTCTGTACCTCGAGAGCGTGACGTATTTTGGATCGCGGGCTCGAGACCAGGTGGGGGCAGTTTGCTTTGACCGCGATCTTATACGGTCTCTGGGAAATTTAAGTATTAGAAGCGAACATAGATTTATATCAACTGCTGTCGTGGCGCGGTTGGTTGCTCTGTACCTCGAGAGCGTGACGTATTTTGGATCGCGGGCTCGAGACCAGGTGGGGGCAGTTTGCTTTTGCCGCGATCTCATACGGTCTCTGGGAATTTTAAGTATTAGAAACGAACATAGATTTATATCAACTGCTGTCGTGGCGCGGTTGGTTGCTCTGTACCTCGAGAGCGTGACGTATTTTGGATCGCGGGCTCGAGACCAGGTGGGGGCAGTTTGCTTTTGCCGCGATCTCATACGGTCTCTGGGAACTTTAAGTATTAGAAACGAACATAGATTTATATCAACTGCTGTCGTGGCGCGGTTGGTTGCTCTGTACCTCGAGAGCGTGACGTATTTTGGATCGCGGGCTCGAGACCAGGTGGGGGCAGTTTGCCTTTGCCGCGATCTTATACGGTCTCTGGGAACTTTAAGTATTAGAAACGAACATAGATTTATATCAACTGCTGTCGTGGCGCGGTTGGTTGCTCTGTACCTCGAGAGCGTGACGTATTTTGGATCGCGGGCTCGAGACCAGGTGGGGGCAGTTTGCTTTTTCCGGGATCTTATACGGTCTCTGGAACTTTAAGTATTAGAAACGAACATAGATTTATATCAACTGCTGTCGTGGCGCGGTTGGTTGCTCTGTACCTCGAGAGCGTGACGTATTTTGGATCGCGGGCTCGAGACCAGGTGGGGGCAGGTTGCTTTTGCCGCGATATTATACGGTCTCTGGGAACTTTAAGTATTAGAAACGAACATAGATTTATATCAACTGCTGTCGTGGCGCGGTTGGTTGCTCTGTACCTCGAGAGCGTGACGTATTTTGGATCGCGGGCTCCAGACCAGGTGGGGGCAGTTTGCTTTTTCCGGGATCTTATACGGTCTCTGGAACTTTAAGTATTAGAAACGAACATAGATTTATATCAACTGCTGTCGTGGCGCGGTTGGTTGCTCTGTACCTCGAGAGCGTGACGTATTTTAGATCGCGGGCTCGAGACCAGGTGGGGGCAGTTTGCTTTTGCCGGGATCTCATACGGTCTCTGGGAACTTTAAGTATTAGAAACGAACATAGATTTATATCAACTGCTGTCGTGTCGCGGTTGGTTGCTCTGTACCTCGAGAGCGTGACGTATTTTGGATCGCGGGCTCGAGACCAGGTGGGGGCAGTTTGCTTTTGCCGCGATCTAATACGGTCTCTGGGAACTTTAAGTATTAGAAACGAACATAGATTTATATCAACTGCTGTCGTGGCGCGGTTGGTTGCTCTGTACCTCGAGAGCGTGACGTATTTTGGATCACGGGCTCGAGTCCAGGTGGGGGCAGTTTGCTTTTGCCGCGATCTTATACGGTCTCTGGAACTTTAAGTATTAGAAACGAACATAGATTTATATCAACTGCTGTCGTGGCGCGGTTGGTTGCTCTGTACCTCGAGAGCGTGACGTATTTTGGATCGCGGGCTCGAGACCAGGTGGGGGCAGTTTGCTTTTGCCGCGATCTCATACGGTCTCTGGGAACTTTAAGTATTAGAAACGAACATAGATTTATATCAACTGCTGTCGTGGCGCGGTTGGTTGCTCTGTACCTCGAGAGCGTGACGTATTTTGGATCGCGGGCTCGAGACCAGGTGGGGGCAGTTTGCTTTTGCCGCGATCTTATACGGTCTCTGGGAACTTTAAGTATTAGAAACGAACATAGATTTATATCAACTGCTGTCGTGGCGCGGTTGGTTGCTCTGTACCTCGAGAGCGTGACGTATTTTGGATCGCGGGCTCGAGACCAGGTGGGGCAGCTTGCTTTTGCCGCGATCTCATACGGTCTCTGGAACTTTAAGTATTAGAAACGAACATAGATTTATATCAACTGCTGTCGTGGCGCGGTTGGTTGCTCTGTACCTCGAGAGCGTGACGTATTTTGGATCGCGAGCTCGAGACCAGGTGGGGGCAGTTTGCTTTTGCCGCGATCTGGTACGGTCTCTGGGAACTTTAAGTATTAGAAACGAACATAGATTTATATCAACTGCTGTCGTGGCGCGGTTGGTTGCTCTGTACCTCGAGAGCGTGACGTATTTTGGATCGCGGGCTCGAGACCAGGTGGGGGCAGTTTGCTTTTGCCGCCATCTAATACGGTCTCTGGGAACTTTAAGTATTAGAAAGAACATAGATTTATATCAACTGCTGTCGTGGCGCGGTTGGTTGCTCTGTACCTCGAGAGCGTGACGTATTTTGGATCGCGGGCTCGAGACCAGGTGGGGGCAGTTTGCTTTTGCCGCGATCTCATACGGTCTCTGGAACTTTAAGTATTAGAAACGAACATAGATTTATATCAACTGCTGTCGTGGCGCGGTTGGTTGCTCTGTACCTCGAGAGCGTGACGTATTTTGGATCGCGGGCTCGAGACCAGGTGGGGGCAGTTTGCTTTTGCCGCCATCTAATACGGTCTCTGGGAACTTTAAGTATTAGAAACGAACATAGATTTATATCAACTGCTGTCGTGGCGCGGTTGGTTGCTCTGTACCTCGAGAGCGTGACGTATTTTGGATCGCGGGCTCGAGACCAGGTGGGGGCAGTTTGCTTTTGCCGCGATCTCATACGGTCTCTGGAACTTTAAGTATTAGAAACGAACATAGATTTATATCAACTGCTGTCGTGGCGCGGTTGGTTGCTCTGTACCTCGAGAGCGTGACGTATTTTGGATCGCGGGCTCGAGACCAGGTTGGGCAGTTTGCTTTTGCAGGGTTCCTATACGGTCTCTGGAACTTTAAGTATTAGAAACGAACATAGATTTAATTCAACTGCTGTCGTGGCGCGGTTGGTTGCTCTGTACCTCGAGAGCGTGACGTATTTTGGATCGCGGGCTCGAGACCAGCTGGGGGCAGTTTGATTTTGCCGGGATCTTATACGGTCTCTGGTACTTTAAGTTTTAGAAACGAACATAGATTTATATCAACTGCTGTCGTGGCGCGGTTGGTTGCTCTGTACCTCGAGAGCGTGACGTATTTTGGATCGCGGGCTCGAGACCAGGTGGGGGCAGTTTGCTTTTGCCGCGATCTCATACGGTCTCTGGGAACTTTAAGTATTAGAAACGAACATAGATTTATATCAACTGCTGTCGTGGCGCGGTTGGTTGCTCTGTACCTCGAGAGCGTGACGTATTTTGGATCGCGGGCTCGAGACCAGGTGGGGGCAGTTTGCTTTTGCCGGGTTCTTATACGGTCTCTGGGAACTTTAAGTATTAGAAACGAACATAGATTTATATCAACTGCTGTCGTGGCGCGGTTGGTTGCTCTGTACCTCGAGAGCGTGACGTATTTTGGATCGCGGGCTCGAGACCAGGTTGGGCAGTTTGCTTTTGCAGGGTTCCTATACGGTCTCTGGAACTTTAAGTATTAGAAACGAACATAGATTTAAATCAACTGCTGTCGTGGCGCGGTTGGTTGCTCTGTACCTCGAGAGCGTGACGTATTTTGGATCGCGGGCTCGAGACCAGGTGGGGCAGTTTGATTTTGCCGGGATCTTATACGGTCTCTGGTACTTTAAGTTTTAGAAACGAACATAGATTTATATCAACTGCTGTCGTGGCGCGGTTGGTTGCTCTGTACCTCGAGAGCGTGACGTATTTTGGATCGCGGGCTCGAGACCAGGTGGGGGCAGTTTGCTTTTGCCGCGATCTGGTACGGTCTCTGGAACTTTAAGTATTAGAAACGAACATAGATATATATCAACTGCTGTCGTGGCGCGGTTGGTTGCTCTGTACCTCGAGAGCGTGACGTATTTTGGATCGCGGGCTCGAGACCAGGTGGGGCAGTTTGCTTTTGCCGCGATCTTATACGGTCTCTGGGAACTTTAAGTATTAGAAACGAACATAGATTTATATCAACTGCTGTCGTGGCGCGGTTGGTTGCTCTGTACCTCGAGAGCGTGACGTATTTTGGATCGCGGGCTCGAGACCAGGTGGGGGCAGTTTGCTTTTGCCGCGATCTCATACGGTCTCTGGGAACTTTAAGTATTAGAAACGAACATAGATTTATATCAACTGCTGTCGTGGCGCGGTTGGTTGCTCTGTACCTCGAGAGCGTGACGTATTTTGGATCGCGGGCTCGAGACCAGGTGGGGGCAGTTTGCTTTTGCCGCGATCTCATACGGTCTCTGGGAACTTTAAGTATTAGAAACGAACATAGATTTATATCAACTGCTGTCATGGCGCGGTTGGTTGCTCTGTACCTCGAGAGCGTGACGATTTGTGGATCGCGGGCTCGAGACCAGGTGGGGGCAGTTTGCTATGGCCGCGATCTCATACGGTCTCTGGGAACTTTAAGTATTAGAAACGAACATAGATTTATATCAACTGCTGTCGTGGCGCGGTTGGTTGCTCTGTACCTCGAGAGCGTGACGATTTTTGGATCGCGGGCTCGAGACCAGGTGGGGGCAGTTTGCTTTTGCCGCGATCTCATACGGTCTCTGGGAACTTTAAGTATTAGAAACGAACATAGATTTATATCAACTGCTGTCGTGGCGCGGTTGGTTGCTCTGTAACTCGAGAGCGTGACGATTTTTGGATCGCGGGCTCGAGACCAGGTGGGGGCAGTTTGCTTTTGCCGCGATCTGATACGGTCTCTGGGAACTTTAAGTATTAGAAACGAACATAGATTTATATCAACTGCTGTCGTGGCGCGGTTGGTTGCTCTGTACCTCAAGAGCGTGACGATTTTTGGATCGCGGGCTCGAGACCAGGTGGGGGCAGTTTGCTTTTGCCGCGATCTCATACGGTCTCTGGGAACTTTAAGTATTAGAAACGAACATAGATTTATATCAACTGCTGTCGTGGCGCGGTTGGTTGCTCTGTACCTCGAGAGCGTGACGTATTTTGGATCGCGGGCTCGAGACCAGGTGGGGGCAGTTTGCTTTTGCCGCGATCTCATACGGTCTCTGGGAACTTTAAGTATTAGAAACGAACATAGATTTATATCAACTGCTGTCGTGGCGCGGTTGGTTGCTCTGTACCTCGAGAGCGTGACGTATTTTGGATCGCGGGCTCGAGACCAGGTGGGGGCAGTTTGCTTTTGCAGCGATCTTATACGGTCTCTGGGAACTTTAAGTATTAGAAACGAACATAGATTTATATCAACTGCTGTCGTGGCGCGGTTGGTTGCTCTGTACCTCGAGAGCGTGACGTATTTTGGATCGCGGGCTCGAGACCAGGTGGGGGCAGTTTGCTTTTGCCGCGATCTTATACGGTCTCTGGGAACTTTAAGTATTAGAAACGAACATAGATTTATATCAACTGCTGTCGTGGCGCGGTTGTTTGTGCTCTGTACCTCGAGAGCGTGACGTATTTTGGATCGCGGGCTCGAGACCAGGTGGGGGCAGTTTGCTTTTGCCGCGATCTTATACGGTCTCTGGGAACTTTAAGTATTAGAAACGAACATAGATTTATATCAACTGCTGTCGTGGCGCGGTTGTTTGTGCTCTGTACCTCGAGAGCGTGACGTATTTTGGATCGCGGGCTCGAGACCAGGTGGGGGCAGTTTGCTTTTGCCGCGATCTCATACGGTCTCTGGAACTTTAAGTATTAGAAACGAACATAGACTTATATCAACTGCTGTCGTGGCGCGGTTGGTTGCTCTGTACCTCGAGAGCGTGACGTATTTTGGATCGCGGGCTCGAGACCAGGTGGGGGCAGTTTGCTTTTGCCGCGATCTCATACGGTCTCTGGAACTTTAAGTATTAGAAACGAACATAGACTTATATCAACTGCTGTCGTGGCGCGGTTGGTTGCTCTGTACCTCGAGAGCGTGACGTATTTTGGATCGCGGGCTCGAGACCAGGTGGGGGCAGTTTGCTTTTGCCGCGATCTTATACGGTCTCTGGGAACTTTAAGTATTAGAAACGAACATAGATTTATATCAACTGCTGTCGTGGCGCGGTTGGTTGCTCTGTACCTCGAGAGCGTGACGTATTTTGGATCGCGGGCTCGAGACCAGGTGGGGGCAGTTTGCTTTTGCCGCGATCTCATACGGTCTCTGGGAACTTTAAGTATTAGAAACGAACATAGATTTATATCAACTGCTGTCGTGGCGCGGTTGGTTGCTCTGTACCTCGAGAGCGTGACGTATTTTGGATCGCGGGCTCGAGACCAGGTGGGGGCAGTTTGCTTTTGCCGCGATCTGGTACGGTCTCTGGAACTTTAAGTATTAGAAACGAACATAGATTTATATCAACTGCTGTCGTGGCGCGGTTGGTTGCTCTGTACCTCGAGAGCGTGACGATTTTTGGATCGCGGGCTCGAGACCAGGTGGGGGCAGTTTGCTTTTGCCGCGATCTCATACGGTCTCTGGGAACTTTAAGTATTAGAAACGAACATAGATTGATATCAACTGCTGTCGTGGCGCGGTTGGTTGCTCTGTACCTCGAGAGCGTGACGATTTTTGGATCGCGGGCTCGAGACCAGGTGGGGGCAGTTTGCTTTTGCCGCGATCTCATACGGTCTCTGGGAACTTTAAGTATTAGAAACGAACATAGATTTATATCAACTGCTGTCGTGGCGCGGTTGGTTGCTCTGTACCTCGAGAGCGTGACGATTTTTGGATCGCGGGCTCGAGACCACGTGGGGGCAGTTTGCTTTTGCCGCGATCTTATACGGTCTCTGGAACTTTAAGTATTAGAAACGAACATAGATTTGTATCAACTGCTGTCGTGGCGCGGTTGGTTGCTCTGTACCTCGAGAGCGTGACGTATTTTGGATTGCGGGCTCGAGACCAGGTGGGGGCAGTTTGCTTTTGCCGCGATCTTATACGGTCTCTGGAACTTTAAGTATTAGAAACGAACATAGATTTGTATCAACTGCTGTCGTGGCGCGGTTGGTTGCTCTGTACCTCGAGAGCGTGACGTATTTTGGATTGCGGGCTCGAGACCAGGTGGGGGCAGTTTGCTTTTGCCGCGATCTTATACGGTCTCTGGGAACTTTAAGTATTAGAAACGAACATAGATTTATATCAACTGCTGTCGTGGCGCGGTTGGTTGCTCTGTACCTCGAGAGCGTGACGTATTTTGGATCGCGGGCTCGAGACCACGTGGGGGCAGTTTGCTTTTGCCGCGATCTCATACGGTCTCTGGAACTTTAAGTATTAGAAACGAACATAGATTTATATCAACTGCTGTCGTGGCGCGGTTGGTTGCTCTGTACCTCGAGAGCGTGACGTATTTTGGATCGCGGGCTCGAGACCAGGTGGGGGCAGTTTGCTTTTGCCGCGATCTCATACGGTCTCTGGGAACTTTAAGTATTAGAAACGAACATAGATTTATATCAACTGCTGTCGTGGCGCGGTTGATTGCTCTGTACCTCGAGAGCATGACGTATTTTGGATCGCGGGCTCGAGACCAGGTGGGGGCAGTTTGCTTTTGCCGCGATCTCATACGGTCTCTGGGAACTTTAAGTATTAGAAACGAACATAGATTTATATCAACTGCTGTCGTGGCGCGGTTGGTTGCTCTGTACCTCGAGAGCGTGACGTATTTTGGATCGCGGGCTCGAGACCAGGTGGGGGCAGTTTGCTTTTGCCGCGATCTCATACGGTCTCTGGGAACTTTAAGTATTAGAAACGAACATAGATTTATATCAACTGCTGTCGTGGCGCGGTTGGTTGCTCTGTACCTCGAGAGCGTGACGTATTTTGGATCGCGGGCTCGAGACCAGGTGGGGGCAGTTTGCTTTTGCCGCGATCTCATACGGTCTCTGGGAACTTTAAGTATTAGAAACGAACATAGATTTATATCAACTGCTGTCGTGGCGCGGTTGGTTGCTCTGTACCTCGAGAGCGTGACGTATTTTGGATTGCGGGCTCGAGACCAGGTGGGGGCAGTTTGCTTTTGCCGCCATCTAATACGGTCTCTGGGATCTTTAAGTATTAGAAACGAACATATATTTATATTAACTGCTGTCGTGGCGCGGTTGGTTGTGCTCTGTACCTCGAGAGCGTGACGTATTTTGGATCGCGGGCTCGAGACCAGGTGGGGGCAGTTTGCTTTTGCCGCGATCTCATACGGTCTCTGGAACTTTAAGTATTAGAAACGAACATAGATTTATATCAAATGCTGTCGTGGCGCGGTTGTTTGTGCTCTGTACCTCGAGAGCGTGACGTATTTTGGATCGCGGGCTCGAGACCAGGTGGGGGCAGTTTGCTTTTGCCGCGATCTCATACGGTCTCTGGAACTTTAAGTATTAGAAACGAACATAGACTTATATCAACTGCTGTCGTGGCGCGGTTGGTTGCTCTGTACCTCGAGAGCGTGACGTATTTTGGATCGCGGGCTCGAGACCAGGTGGGGGCAGTTTGCTTTTGCCGCGATCTTATACGGTCTCTGGGAACTTTAAGTATTAGAAACGAACATAGATTTATATCAACTGCTGTCGTGGCGCGGTTGGTTGTTTTGTACCTCGAGAGCGTGACGTATTTTGGATCGCGGGCTCGAGACCAGGTGGGGGCAGTTTGCTTTTGCCGCGATCTTATACGGTCTCTGGGAACTTTAAGTATTAGAAACGAACATAGATTTATATCAACTGCTGTCGTGGCGCGGTTGGTTGCTCTGTACCTCGAGAGCGTGACGTATTTTGGATCGCGGGCTCGAGACCAGGTGGGGGCAGTTTGCTTTTGCCGGGTTCTTATACGGTCTCTGGGAACTTTAAGTATTAGAAACGAACATAGATTTATATCAACTGCTGTCGTGGCGCGGTTGGTTGCTCTGTACCTCGAGAGGGTGACGTATTTTGGATCGCGGGCTCGAGACCAGGTGGGGGCAGTTTGCTTTTGCCGGGTTCTTATACGGTCTCTGGGAACTTTAAGTATTAGAAACGAACATAGATTTATATCAACTGCTGTCGTGGCGCGTTTGGTTGCTCTGTACCTCGAGAGGGTGACGTATTTTGGATCGCGGGCTCGAGACCAGGTGGGGGCAGTTTGCTTTTGCCGCGATCTCATACGGTCTCTGGGAACTTTAAGTATTAGAAACGAACATAGATTTATATCAACTGCTGTCGTGGCGCGGTTGGTTGCTCTGTACCTCGAGAGCGTGACGTATTTTGGATCGCGGGCTCGAGACCACGTGGGGGCAGTTTGCTTTTGCCGCGATCTTATACGGTCTCTGGAACTTTAAGTATTAGAAACGAACATAGATTTATATCAACTGCTGTCGTGGCGCGGTTGGTTGCTCTGTACCTCGAGAGCGTGACGTATTTTGGATCGCGGGCTCGAGACCAGGTGGGGGCAGTTTGCTTTTGCCGCGATCTTATACGGTCTCTGGGAACTTTAAGTATTAGAAACGAACATAGATTTATATCAACTGCTGTCGTGGCGCGGTTGGTTGCTCTGTACCTCGATAGCGTGACGTATTTTGGATCGCGGGCTCGAGACCAGGTGGGGGCAGTTTGCTTTTGCCGGGATCTTATACGGTCTCTGGAACTTTAAGTATTAGAAACGAACATAGATTTATATCAACTGCTGTCGTGGCGCGGTTGGTTGCTCTGTACCTCGATAGCGTGACGTATTTTGGATCGCGGGCTCGAGACCAGGTGGGGGCAGTTTGCTTTTGCCGGGTTATTATACGGTCTCTGGGAACTTTAAGTATTAGAAACGAACATAGATTTATATCAACTGCTGTCGTGGCGCGGTTGGTTGCTCTGTACCTCGATAGCGTGACGATTTTTGAATCGCCGGCTCGAGACCAGGTGGGGGCAGTTTGCTTTTGCCGGGTTCTTATACGGTCTCTGGGAACTTTAAGTATTAGAAACGAACATAGATTTATATCAACTGCTGTCGTGGCGCGGTTGGTTGCTCTGTACCTCGAGAGCGTGACGTATTTTGGATTGCGGGCTCGAGACCAGGTGGGGGCAGTTTGCTTTTGCCGCCATCTAATACGGTCTCTGGGAACTTTAAGTATTAGAAACGAACATATATTTATATTAACTGCTGTCGTGGCGCGGTTGGTTGTGCTCTGTACCTCGAGAGCGTGACGTATTTTGGATCGCGGGCTCGAGACCAGGTGGGGGCAGTTTGCTTTTGCCGCGATCTCATACGGTCTCTGGAACTTTAAGTATTAGAAACGAACATAGATTTATATCAAATGCTGTCGTGGCGCGGTTGTTTGTGCTCTGTACCTCGAGAGCGTGACGTATTTTGGATCGCGGGCTCGAGACCAGGTGGGGGCAGTTTGCTTTTGCCGCGATCTCATACGGTCTCTGGAACTTTAAGTATTAGAAACGAACATAGACTTATATCAACTGCTGTCGTGGCGCGGTTGGTTGCTCTGTACCTCGAGAGCGTGACGTATTTTGGATCGCGGGCTCGAGACCAGGTGGGGGCAGTTTGCTTTTGCCGCGATCTTATACGGTCTCTGGGAACTTTAAGTATTAGAAACGAACATAGATTTATATCAACTGCTGTCGTGGCGCGGTTGGTTGTTTTGTACCTCGAGAGCGTGACGTATTTTGGATCGCGGGCTCGAGACCAGGTGGGGGCAGTTTGCTTTTGCCGCGATCTCATACGGTCTCTGGGAACTTTAAGTATTAGAAACGAACATAGATTTATATCAACTGCTGTCGTGGCGCTGTTGGTTGCTCTGTACCTCGAGAGCGTGACGTATTTGGATCGCGGGCTCGAGACCAGGTGGGGGCAGTTTGCTTTTGCCGGGTTCTTATACGGTCTCTGGGAACTTTAAGTATTAGAAACGAACATAGATTTATATCAACTGCTGTCGTGGCGCGGTTGGTTGCTCTGTACCTCGAGAGGGTGACGTATTTTGGATCGCGGGCTCGAGACCAGGTGGGGGCAGTTTGCTTTTGCCGCGATCTCATACGGTCTCTGGGAACTTTAAGTATTAGAAACGAACATAGATTTATATCAACTGCTGTCGTGGCGCGGTTGGTTGCTCTGTACCTCGAGAGCGTGACGTATTTTGGATCGCGGGCTCGAGACCAGGTGGGGGCAGTTTGCTTTTGCCGCGATCTTATACGGTCTCTGGAACTTTAAGTATTAGAAACGAACATAGATTTATATCAACTGCTGTCGTGGCGCGGTTGGTTGCTCTGTACCTCGAGAGCGTGACGTATTTTGGATCGCGGGCTCGAGACCAGGTGGGGGCAGTTTGCTTTTGCCGCGATCTCATACGGTCTCTGGGAACTTTAAGTATTAGAAACGAACATAGATTTATATCAACTGCTGTCGTGGCGCGGTTGGTTGCTCTGTACCTCGATAGCGTGACGTATTTTGGATCGCGGGCTCGAGACCAGGTGGGGGCAGTTTGCTTTTGCCGGGATCTTATACGGTCTCTGGAACTTTAAGTATTAGAAACGAACATAGATTTATATCAACTGCTGTCGTGGCGCGGTTGGTTGCTCTGTACCTCGATAGCGTGACGTATTTTGGATCGCGGGCTCGAGACCAGGTGGGGGCAGTTTGCTTTTGCCGGGTTCTTATACGGTCTCTGGGAACTTTAAGTATTAGAAACGAACATAGATTTATATCAACTGCTGTCGTGGCGCGGTTGGTTGCTCTGTACCTCGATAGCGTGACGATTTTTGAATCGCGGGCTCGAGACCAGGTGGGGGCAGTTTGCTTTTGCCGCGATCTTATACGGTCTCTGGGAACTTTAAGTATTAGAAACGAACATAGATTTATATCAACTGCTGTCGTGGCGCGGTTGGTTGCTCTGTACCTCGAGAGCGTGACGTATTTTGGATCGCGGGCTCGAGACCAGGTGGGGGCAGTTTGCTTTTGCCGGGTTCTTATACGGTCTCTGGGAACTTTAAGTATTAGAAACGAACATAGATTTATATCAACTGCTGTCGTGGCGCGGTTGGTTGCTCTGTACCTCGAGAGGGTGACGTATTTTGGATCGCGGGCTCGAGACCAGGTGGGGGCAGTTTGCTTTTGCCGCGATCTCATACGGTCTCTGGGAACTTTAAGTATTAGAAACGAACATAGATTTATATCAACTGCTGTCGTGGCGCGGTTGGTTGCTCTGTACCTCGAGAGCGTGACGTATTTTGGATCGCGGGCTCGAGACCACGTGGGGGCAGTTTGCTTTTGCCGCGATCTTATACGGTCTCTGGAACTTTAAGTATTAGAAACGAACATAGATTTATATCAACTGCTGTCGTGGCGCGGTTGGTTGCTCTGTACCTCGAGAGCGTGACGTATTTTGGATCGCGGGCTCGAGACCAGGTGGGGGCAGTTTGCTTTTGCCGCGATCTGATACGGTCTCTGGGAACTTTAAGTATTAGAAACGAACATAGATTTATATCAACTGCTGTCGTGGCGCGGTTGGTTGCTCTGTACCTCGATAGCGTGACGTATTTTGGATCGCGGGCTCGAGACCAGGTGGGGGCAGTTTGCTTTTGCCGGGATCTTATACGGTCTCTGGAACTTTAAGTATTAGAAACGAACATAGATTTATATCAACTGCTGTCGTGGCGCGGTTGGTTGCTCTGTACCTCGATAGCGTGACGTATTTTGGATCGCGGGCTCGAGACCAGGTGGGGGCAGTTTGCTTTTGCCGGGTTCTTATACGGTCTCTGGGAACTTTAAGTATTAGAAACGAACATAGATTTATATCAACTGCTGTCGTGGCGCGGTTGGTTGCTCTGTACCTCGAGAGCGTGACGATTTTTGAATCGCGGGCTCGAGACCAGGTGGGGGCAGTTTGCTTTTGCCGGGTTCTCATACGGTCTCTGGGAACTTTAAGTATTAGAAACGAACATAGATTTATATCAACTGCTGTCGTGGCGCGGTTGGTTGCTCTGTACCTCGAGAGCGTAACGATTTTTGAATCGCGGGCTCGAGACCAGGTGGGGGCAGTTTGCTTTTGCCGCGATCTCATACGGTCTCTGGGAACTTTAAGTATTAGAAACGAACATAGATTTATATCAACTGCTGTCGTGGCGCGGTTGGTTGCTCTGTACCTCGAGAGCGTAACGATTTTTGGATCGCGGGCTCGAGACCAGGTGGGGGCAGTTTGCTTTTGCCGCGATCTTATACGGTCTCTGGGAACTTTAAGTATTAGAAACGAACATAGATTTATATCAACTGCTGTCGTGGCGCGGTTGGTTGCTCTGTACCTCAAGAGCGTAACGATTTTTGGATCGCGGGCTCGAGACCACGTGGGGGCAGTTTGCTTTTGCCGCGATCTTATACGGTCTCTGGGAACTTTAAGTTTTAGAAACGAACATAGATTTATATCAACTGCTGTCGTGGCGCGGTTGATTGCTCTGTACCTCGAGAGCGTGACGTATTTTGGATCGCGGGCTCGAGACCAGGTGGGGGCAGTTTGCTTTTGCCGCGATCTAATACGGTCTCTGGGAAATTTAAGTATTAGAAACGAACATAGATTTATATCAACTGCTGTCGTGGCGCGGTTGATTGCTCTGTACCTCGAGAGCATGACGTATTTTGGATCGCGGGCTCGAGACCAGGTGGGGGCAGTTTGCTTTTGCCGCGATCTTATACGGTCTCTGGGAACTTTAAGTATTAGAAACGAACATAGATTTATATCAACTGCTGTCGTGGCGCGGTTGGTTGCTCTGTACCTCGATAGCGTGACGTATTTTAGATCGCGGGCTCGAGACCAGGTGGGGGCAGTTTGCTTTTGCCGCGATCTCATACGGTCTCTGGGAACTTTAAGTATTAGAAACGAACATAGATTTATATCAACTGCTGTCGTGGCGCGGTTGGTTGCTCTGTACCTCGAGAGCGTGACGTATTTTGGATCGCGGGCTCGAGACCAGGTGGGGCAGTTTGCTTTTGCCGCGATCTTATACGGTCTCTGGGAACTTTAAGTATTAGAAACGAACATAGATTTATATCAACTGCTGTCGTGGCGCGGTTGATTGCTCTGTACCTCGATAGCGTGACGTATTTTGGATCGCGGGCTCGAGACCAGGTGGGGCAGTTTGCTTTTGCCGCGATCTTATACGGTCTCTGGGAACTTTAAGTATTAGAAACGAACATAGATTTATATCAACTGCTGTCGTGGCGCGGTTGATTGCTCTGTACCTCGAGAGCGTGACGTATTTTGGATCGCGGGCTCGAGACCAGGTGGGGGCAGTTTGCTTTTGCCGCGATCTAATACGGTCTCTGGGAAATTTAAGTATTAGAAACGAACATAGATTTATATCAACTGCTGTCGTGGCGCGGTTGATTGCTCTGTACCTCGAGAGCATGACGTATTTTGGATCGCGGGCTCGAGACCAGGTGGGGGCAGTTTGCTTTTGCCGCGATCTCATACGGTCTCTGGAGCTTTAAGTATTAGAAACGAACATAGATTTATATCAACTGCTGTCGTGGCGCGGTTGGTTGCTCTGTACCTCGAGAGCGTGACGTATTTTGGATTGCGGGCTCGAGACCAGGTGGGGGCAGTTTGCTTTTGCCGCGATCTTATACGGTCTCTGGAACTTTAAGTATTAGAAACGAACATAGATTTATATCAACTGCTGTCGTGGCGCGGTTGGTTGCTCTGTACCTCGAGAGCGTGACGTATTTTGGATCGCGGGCTCGAGACCAGGTGGGGGCAGTTTGCTTTTGCCGCGATCTTATACGGTCTCTGGGAACTTTAAGTATTAGAAACGAACATAGATTTATATCAACTGCTGTCGTGGCGCGGTTGGTTGCTCTGTACCTCGAGAGCGTGACGTATTTTGGATCGCGGGCTCGAGACCAGGTGGGGGCAGTTTGCTTTTGCCGCGATCTCATACGGTCTCTGGAGCTTTAAGTATTAGAAACGAACATAGATTTATATCAACTGCTGTCGTGGCGCGGTTGGTTGCTCTGTACCTCGATAGCGTGACGTATTTTAGATCGCGGGCTCGAGACCAGGTGGGGCAGTTTGCTTTTGCCGCGATCTCATACGGTCTCTGGGAACTTTAAGTATTAGAAACGAACATAGATTTATATCAACTGCTGTCGTGGCGCGGTTGGTTGCTCTGTACCTCGAGAGCGTGACGTATTTTGGATCGCGGGCTCGAGACCAGGTGGGGGCAGTTTGCTTTTGCCGCGATCTCATACGGTCTCTGGAGCTTTAAGTATTAGAAACGAACATAGATTTATATCAACTGCTGTCGTGGCGCGGTTGGTTGCTCTGTACCTCGAGAGCGTGACGTATTTTGGATTGCGGGCTCGAGACCAGGTGGGGGCAGTTTGCTTTTGCCGCGATCTTATACGGTCTCTGGAACTTTAAGTATTAGAAACGAACATAGATTTATATCAACTGCTGTCGTGGCGCGGTTGGTTGCTCTGTACCTCGAGAGCGTGACGTATTTTGGATCGCGGGCTCGAGACCAGGTGGGGGCAGTTTGCTTTTGCCGCGATCTCATACGGTCTCTGGGAACTTTAAGTATTAGAAACGAACATAGATTTATATCAACTGCTGTCGTGGCGCGGTTGGTTGCTCTGTACCTCGAGAGCGTGACGTATTTTGGATCGCGGGCTCGAGACCAGGTGGGGGCAGTTTGCTTTTGCCGCGATCTTATACGGTCTCTGGAGCTTTAAGTATTAGAAACGAACATAGATTTATATCAACTGCTGTCGTGGCGCGGTTGGTTGCTCTGTACCTCGAGAGCGTGACGTATTTTGGATTGCGGGCTCGAGACCAGGTGGGGGCAGTTTGCTTTTGCCGCGATCTTATACGGTCTCTGGAACTTTAAGTATTAGAAACGAACATAGATTTATATCAACTGCTGTCGTGGCGCGGTTGGTTGCTCTGTACCTCGAGAGCGTGACGTATTTTGGATCGCGGGCTCGAGACCAGGTGGGGGCAGTTTGCTTTTGCCGCGATCTCATACGGTCTCTGGAGCTTTAAGTATTAGAAACGAACATAGATTTATATCAACTGCTGTCGTGGCGCGGTTGGTTGCTCTGTACCTCGAGAGCGTGACGTATTTTGGATTGCGGGCTCGAGACCAGGTGGGGGCAGTTTGCTTTTGCCGCGATCTTATACGGTCTCTGGAACTTTAAGTATTAGAAACGAACATAGATTTATATCAACTGCTGTCGTGGCGCGGTTGGTTGCTCTGTACCTCGAGAGCGTGACGTATTTTGGATCGCGGGCTCGAGACCAGGTGGGGGCAGTTTGCTTTTGCCGCGATCTTATACGGTCTCTGGGAACTTTAAGTATTAGAAACGAACATAGATTTATATCAACTGCTGTCGTGGCGCGGTTGGTTGCTCTGTACCTCGAGAGCGTGACGTATTTTGGATCGCGGGCTCGAGACCAGGTGGGGGCAGTTTGCTTTTGCCGCGAACTTATACGGTCTCTGGGAACTTTAAGTATTAGAAACGAACATAGATTTATATCAACTGCTGTCGTGGCGCGGTTGGTTGCTCTGTACCTCGAGAGCGTGACGATTTTTGAATCGCGGGCTCGAGACCAGGTGGGGGCAGTTTGCTTTTGCCGGGTTCTCATACGGTCTCTGGGAACTTTAAGTATTAGAAACGAACATAGATTTATATCAACTGCTGTCGTGGCGCGGTTGGTTGCTCTGTACCTCGAGAGCGTAACGATTTTTGAATCGCGGGCTCGAGACCAGGTGGGGGCAGTTTGCTTTTGCCGCGATCTCATACGGTCTCTGGGAACTTTAAGTATTAGAAACGAACATAGATTTATATCAACTGCTGTCGTGGCGCGGTTGGTTGCTCTGTACCTCGAGAGCGTAACGATTTTTGGATCGCGGGCTCGAGACCAGGTGGGGGCAGTTTGCTCTTGCCGCGATCTTATACGGTCTCTGGGAACTTTAAGTATTAGAAACGAACATAGATTTATATCAACTGCTGTCGTGGCGCGGTTGGTTGCTCTGTACCTCAAGAGCGTAACGATTTTTGGATCGCGGGCTCGAGACCACGTGGGGGCAGTTTGCTTTTGCCGCGATCTTATACGGTCTCTGGGAACTTTAAGTTTTAGAAACGAACATAGATTTATATCAACTGCTGTCGTGGCGCGGTTGATTGCTCTGTACCTCGAGAGCGTGACGTATTTTGGATCGCGGGCTCGAGACCAGGTGGGGGCAGTTTGCTTTTGCCGCGATCTAATACGGTCTCTGGGAAATTTAAGTATTAGAAACGAACATAGATTTATATCAACTGCTGTCGTGGCGCGGTTGATTGCTCTGTACCTCGAGAGCATGACGTATTTTGGATCGCGGGCTCGAGACCAGGTGGGGGCAGTTTGCTTTTGCCGCGATCTTATACGGTCTCTGGGAACTTTAAGTATTAGAAACGAACATAGATTTATATCAACTGCTGTCGTGGCGCGGTTGGTTGCTCTGTACCTCGATAGCGTGACGTATTTTAGATCGCGGGCTCGAGACCAGGTGGGGGCAGTTTGCTTTTGCCGCGATCTCATACGGTCTCTGGGAACTTTAAGTATTAGAAACGAACATAGATTTATATCAACTGCTGTCGTGGCGCGGTTGGTTGCTCTGTACCTCGAGAGCGTGACGTATTTTGGATCGCGGGCTCGAGACCAGGTGGGGCAGTTTGCTTTTGCCGCGATCTTATACGGTCTCTGGGAACTTTAAGTATTAGAAACGAACATAGATTTATATCAACTGCTGTCGTGGCGCGGTTGATTGCTCTGTACCTCGATAGCGTGACGTATTTTGGATCGCGGGCTCGAGACCAGGTGGGGCAGTTTGCTTTTGCCGCGATCTTATACGGTCTCTGGGAACTTTAAGTATTAGAAACGAACATAGATTTATATCAACTGCTGTCGTGGCGCGGTTGATTGCTCTGTACCTCGAGAGCGTGACGTATTTTGGATCGCGGGCTCGAGACCAGGTGGGGGCAGTTTGCTTTTGCCGCGATCTAATACGGTCTCTGGGAAATTTAAGTATTAGAAACGAACATAGATTTATATCAACTGCTGTCGTGGCGCGGTTGATTGCTCTGTACCTCGAGAGCATGACGTATTTTGGATCGCGGGCTCGAGACCAGGTGGGGGCAGTTTGCTTTTGCCGCGATCTCATACGGTCTCTGGAGCTTTAAGTATTAGAAACGAACATAGATTTATATCAACTGCTGTCGTGGCGCGGTTGGTTGCTCTGTACCTCGAGAGCGTGACGTATTTTGGATTGCGGGCTCGAGACCAGGTGGGGGCAGTTTGCTTTTGCCGCGATCTTATACGGTCTCTGGAACTTTAAGTATTAGAAACGAACATAGATTTATATCAACTGCTGTCGTGGCGCGGTTGGTTGCTCTGTACCTCGAGAGCGTGACGTATTTTGGATCGCGGGCTCGAGACCAGGTGGGGGCAGTTTGCTTTTGCCGCGATCTTATACGGTCTCTGGGAACTTTAAGTATTAGAAACGAACATAGATTTATATCAACTGCTGTCGTGGCGCGGTTGGTTGCTCTGTACCTCGAGAGCGTGACGTATTTTGGATCGCGGGCTCGAGACCAGGTGGGGGCAGTTTGCTTTTGCCGCGATCTCATACGGTCTCTGGAGCTTTAAGTATTAGAAACGAACATAGATTTATATCAACTGCTGTCGTGGCGCGGTTGGTTGCTCTGTACCTCGATAGCGTGACGTATTTTAGATCGCGGGCTCGAGACCAGGTGGGGCAGTTTGCTTTTGCCGCGATCTCATACGGTCTCTGGGAACTTTAAGTATTAGAAACGAACATAGATTTATATCAACTGCTGTCGTGGCGCGGTTGGTTGCTCTGTACCTCGAGAGCGTGACGTATTTTGGATCGCGGGCTCGAGACCAGGTGGGGGCAGTTTGCTTTTGCCGCGATCTCATACGGTCTCTGGAGCTTTAAGTATTAGAAACGAACATAGATTTATATCAACTGCTGTCGTGGCGCGGTTGGTTGCTCTGTACCTCGAGAGCGTGACGTATTTTGGATTGCGGGCTCGAGACCAGGTGGGGGCAGTTTGCTTTTGCCGCGATCTTATACGGTCTCTGGAACTTTAAGTATTAGAAACGAACATAGATTTATATCAACTGCTGTCGTGGCGCGGTTGGTTGCTCTGTACCTCGAGAGCGTGACGTATTTTGGATCGCGGGCTCGAGACCAGGTGGGGGCAGTTTGCTTTTGCCGCGATCTCATACGGTCTCTGGGAACTTTAAGTATTAGAAACGAACATAGATTTATATCAACTGCTGTCGTGGCGCGGTTGGTTGCTCTGTACCTCGAGAGCGTGACGTATTTTGGATCGCGGGCTCGAGACCAGGTGGGGGCAGTTTGCTTTTGCCGCGATCTTATACGGTCTCTGGAGCTTTAAGTATTAGAAACGAACATAGATTTATATCAACTGCTGTCGTGGCGCGGTTGGTTGCTCTGTACCTCGAGAGCGTGACGTATTTTGGATTGCGGGCTCGAGACCAGGTGGGGGCAGTTTGCTTTTGCCGCGATCTTATACGGTCTCTGGAACTTTAAGTATTAGAAACGAACATAGATTTATATCAACTGCTGTCGTGGCGCGGTTGGTTGCTCTGTACCTCGAGAGCGTGACGTATTTTGGATCGCGGGCTCGAGACCAGGTGGGGGCAGTTTGCTTTTGCCGCGATCTCATACGGTCTCTGGAGCTTTAAGTATTAGAAACGAACATAGATTTATATCAACTGCTGTCGTGGCGCGGTTGGTTGCTCTGTACCTCGAGAGCGTGACGTATTTTGGATTGCGGGCTCGAGACCAGGTGGGGGCAGTTTGCTTTTGCCGCGATCTTATACGGTCTCTGGAACTTTAAGTATTAGAAACGAACATAGATTTATATCAACTGCTGTCGTGGCGCGGTTGGTTGCTCTGTACCTCGAGAGCGTGACGTATTTTGGATCGCGGGCTCGAGACCAGGTGGGGGCAGTTTGCTTTTGCCGCGATCTTATACGGTCTCTGGGAACTTTAAGTATTAGAAACGAACATAGATTTATATCAACTGCTGTCGTGGCGCGGTTGGTTGCTCTGTACCTCGAGAGCGTGACGTATTTTGGATCGCGGGCTCGAGACCAGGTGGGGGCAGTTTGCTTTTGCCGCGAACTTATACGGTCTCTGGGAACTTTAAGTATTAGAAACGAACATAGATTTATATCAACTGCTGTCGTGGCGCGGTTGGTTGCTCTGTACCTCGAGAGCGTGGCGTATTTTGGATCGCGGGCTCGAGTCCAGGTGGGGGCAGTTTGCTTTTGCCGCGATCTCATACGGTCTCTGGGAACTTTAAGTATTAGAAACGAACATAGATTTATATCAACTGCTGTCGTGGCGCGATTGGTTGCTCTGTACCTCGAGAGCGTGACGTATTTTGGATTGCGGGCTCGAGACCAGGTGGGGGCAGTTTGCTTTTGCCGCGATCTCATACGGTCTCTGGGAACTTTAAGTATTAGAAACGAACATAGATTTATATCAACTGCTATCGTGGCGCGGTTGGTTGCTATGTACCTCGAGAGCGTGACGTATTTTGGATCGCGGGCTCGAGACCAGGTGGGGGCAGTTTGCTTTTGCCGCGATCTTATACGGTCTCTGGGAACTTTAAGTATTAGAAACGAACATAGATTTATATCAACTGCTGTCGTGGCGCGGTTGGTTGCTCTGTACCTCGAGAGCGTGACGTATTTTGGATCGCGGGCTCGAGACCAGGTGGGGGCAGTTTGCTTTTGCCGCGATCTTATACGGTCTCTGGGAACTTTAAGTATTAGAAACGAACATAGATTTATATCAACTGCTGTCGTGGCGCGGTTGGTTGCTCTGTACCTCGAGAGCGTGACGTATTTTGGATCGCGGGCTCGAGACCAGGTGGGGGCAGTTTGCTTTTGCCGCCATCTAATACGGTCTCTGGGAACTTTAAGTATTAGAAACGAACATAGATTTATATCAACTGCTGTCGTGGCGCGGTTGGTTGCTCTGTACCTCGAGAGCGTGACGTATTTTGGATTGCGGGCTCGAGACCAGGTGGGGGCAGTTTGCTTTTGCCGCCATCTAATACGGTCTCTGGGAACTTTAAGTATTAGAAACGAACATATATTTATATTAACTGCTGTCGTGGCGCGGTTGGTTGTGCTCTGTACCTCGAGAGCGTGACGTATTTTGGATCGCGGGCTCGAGACCAGGTGGGGGCAGTTTGCTTTTGCCGCGATCTCATACGGTCTCTGGAACTTTAAGTATTAGAAACGAACATAGATTTATATCAAATGCTGTCGTGGCGCGGTTGTTTGTGCTCTGTACCTCGAGAGCGTGACGTATTTTGGATCGCGGGCTCGAGACCAGGTGGGGGCAGTTTGCTTTTGCCGCGATCTCATACGTTCTCTGGAACTTTAAGTATTAGAAACGAACATAGACTTATATCAACTGCTGTCGTGGCGCGGTTGGTTGCTCTGTACCTCGAGAGCGTGACGTATTTTGGATCGCGGGCTCGAGACCAGGTGGGGGCAGTTTGCTTTTGCCGCGATCTTATACGGTCTCTGGGAACTTTAAGTATTAGAAACGAACATAGATTTATATCAACTGCTGTCGTGGCGCGGTTGGTTGCTCTGTACCTCGAGAGCGTGACGTATTTTGGATCGCGGGCTCGAGACCAGGTGGGGGCAGTTTGCTTTTGCCGCGATCTTATACGGTCTCTGGGAACTTTAAGTATTAGAAACGAACATAGATTTATATCAACTGCTGTCGTGGCGCGGTTGGTTGCTCTGTACCTCGAGAGCGTGACGTATTTTGGATCGCGGGCTCGAGACCAGGTGGGGGCAGTTTGCTTTTGCCGCGATCTCATACGGTCTCTGGGAACTTTAAGTATTAGAAACGAACATAGATTTATATCAACTGCTGTCGTGGCGCGGTTGGTTCCTATGTACCTCGAGAGCGTGACGTATTTTGGATCGCGGGCTCGAGACCAGGTGGGGGCAGTTTGCTTTTGCCGCGATCTTATACGGTCTCTGGGAACTTTAAGTATTAGAAACGAACATAGATTTATATCAACTGCTGTCGTGGCGCGGTTGGTTGCTCTGTACCTCGAGAGCGTGACGTATTTTGGATCGCGGGCTCGAGACCAGGTGGGGGCAGTTTGCTTTTGCCGCGATCTTATACGGTCTCTGGGAACTTTAAGTATTAGAAACGAACATAGATTTATATCAACTGCTGTCGTGGCGCGGTTGGTTGCTCTGTACCTCGAGAGCGTGACGTATTTTGGATCGCGGGCTCGAGACCAGGTGGGGGCAGTTTGCTTTTGCCGCGATCTTATACGGTCTCTGGGAACTTTAAGTATTAGAAACGAACATAGATTTATATCAACTGCTGTCGTGGCGCGGTTGGTTGCTCTGTACCTCGAGAGCGTGACGTATTTTGGATCGCGGGCTCGAGACCAGGTGGGGGCAGTTTGCTTTTGCCGCGATCTTATACGGTCTCTGGGAACTTTAAGTATTAGAAACGAACATAGATTTATATCAACTGCTGTCGTGGCGCGGTTGGTTGCTCTGTACCTCGAGAGCGTGACGTATTTTGGATCGCGGGCTCGAGACCAGGTGGGGGCAGTTTGCTTTTGCCGCCATCTAATACGGTCTCTGGGAACTTTAAGTATTAGAAACGAACATAGATTTATATCAACTGCTGTCGTGGCGCGGTTGGTTGCTCTGTACCTCGAGAGCGTGACGTATTTTGGATTGCGGGCTCGAGACCAGGTGGGGGCAGTTTGCTTTTGCCGCCATCTAATACGGTCTCTGGGAACTTTAAGTATTAGAAACGAACATATATTTATATTAACTGCTGTCGTGGCGCGGTTGGTTGTGCTCTGTACCTCGAGAGCGTGACGTATTTTGGATCGCGGGCTCGAGACCAGGTGGGGGCAGTTTGCTTTTGCCGCGATCTCATACGGTCTCTGGAACTTTAAGTATTAGAAACGAACATAGATTTATATCAAATGCTGTCGTGGCGCGGTTGTTTGTGCTCTGTACCTCGAGAGCGTGACGTATTTTGGATCGCGGGCTCGAGACCAGGTGGGGGCAGTTTGCTTTTGCCGCGATCTCATACGGTCTCTGGAACTTTAAGTATTAGAAACGAACATAGACTTATATCAACTGCTGTCGTGGCGCGGTTGGTTGCTCTGTACCTCGAGAGCGTGACGTATTTTGGATCGCGGGCTCGAGACCAGGTGGGGGCAGTTTGCTTTTGCCGCGATCTTATACGGTCTCTGGGAACTTTAAGTATTAGAAACGAACATAGATTTATATCAACTGCTGTCGTGGCGCGGTTGGTTGCTCTGTACCTCGAGAGCGTGACGTATTTTGGATCGCGGGCTCGAGACCAGGTGGGGGCAGTTTGCTTTTGCCGCGATCTTATACGGTCTCTGGGAACTTTAAGTATTAGAAACGAACATAGATTTATATCAACTGCTGTCGTGGCGCGGTTGGTTGCTCTGTACCTCGAGAGCGTGACGTATTTTGGATCGCGGGCTCGAGACCAGGTGGGGGCAGTTTGCTTTTGCCGGGTTCTTATACGGTCTCTGGGAACTTTAAGTATTAGAAACGAACATAGATTTATATCAACTGCTGTCGTGGCGCGGTTGGTTGCTCTGTACCTCGAGAGGGTGACGTATTTTGGATCGCGGGCTCGAGACCAGGTGGGGGCAGTTTGCTTTTGCCGCGATCTCATACGGTCTCTGGGAACTTTAAGTATTAGAAACGAACATAGATTTATATCAACTGCTGTCGTGGCGCGGTTGGTTGCTCTGTACCTCGAGAGCGTGACGTATTTTGGATCGCGGGCTCGAGACCACGTGGGGGCAGTTTGCTTTTGCCGCGATCTTATACGGTCTCTGGAACTTTAAGTATTAGAAACGAACATAGATTTATATCAACTGCTGTCGTGGCGCGGTTGGTTGCTCTGTACCTCGAGAGCGTGACGTATTTTGGATCGCGGGCTCGAGACCAGGTGGGGGCAGTTTGCTTTTGCCGCGATCTTATACGGTCTCTGGGAACTTTAAGTATTAGAAACGAACATAGATTTATATCAACTGCTGTCGTGGCGCGGTTGGTTGCTCTGTACCTCGATAGCGTGACGTATTTTGGATCGCGGGCTCGAGACCAGGTGGGGGCAGTTTGCTTTTGCCGGGATCTTATACGGTCTCTGGAACTTTAAGTATTAGAAACGAACATAGATTTATATCAACTGCTGTCGTGGCGCGGTTGGTTGCTCTGTACCTCGATAGCGTGACGTATTTTGGATCGCGGGCTCGAGACCAGGTGGGGGCAGTTTGCTTTTGCCGGGTTCTTATACGGTCTCTGGGAACTTTAAGTATTAGAAACGAACATAGATTTATATCAACTGCTGTCGTGGCGCGGTTGGTTGCTCTGTACCTCGAGAGCGTAACGATTTTTGAATCGCGGGCTCGAGACCAGGTGGGGGCAGTTTGCTTTTGCCGCGATCTCATACGGTCTCTGGGAACTTTAAGTATTAGAAACGAACATAGATTTATATCAACTGCTGTCGTGGCGCGGTTGGTTGCTCTGTACCTCGAGAGCGTAACGATTTTTGGATCGCGGGCTCGAGACCAGGTGGGGGCAGTTTGCTTTTGCCGCGATCTTATACGGTCTCTGGGAACTTTAAGTATTAGAAACGAACATAGATTTATATCAACTGCTGTCGTGGCGCGGTTGGTTGCTCTGTACCTCAAGAGCGTAACGATTTTTGGATCGCGGGCTCGAGACCACGTGGGGGCAGTTTGCTTTTGCCGCGATCTTATACGGTCTCTGGGAACTTTAAGTTTTAGAAACGAACATAGATTTATATCAACTGCTGTCGTGGCGCGGTTGATTGCTCTGTACCTCGAGAGCGTGACGTATTTTGGATCGCGGGCTCGAGACCAGGTGGGGGCAGTTTGCTTTTGCCGCGATCTAATACGGTCTCTGGGAAATTTAAGTATTAGAAACGAACATAGATTTATATCAACTGCTGTCGTGGCGCGGTTGATTGCTCTGTACCTCGAGAGCATGACGTATTTTGGATCGCGGGCTCGAGACCAGGTGGGGGCAGTTTGCTTTTGCCGCGATCTTATACGGTCTCTGGGAACTTTAAGTATTAGAAACGAACATAGATTTATATCAACTGCTGTCGTGGCGCGGTTGGTTGCTCTGTACCTCGATAGCGTGACGTATTTTAGATCGCGGGCTCGAGACCAGGTGGGGGCAGTTTGCTTTTGCCGCGATCTCATACGGTCTCTGGGAACTTTAAGTATTAGAAACGAACATAGATTTAAATCAACTGCTGTCGTGGCGCGGTTGGTTGCTCTGTACCTCGAGAGCGTGACGTATTTTGGATCGCGGGCTCGAGACCAGGTGGGGCAGTTTGCTTTTGCCGCGATCTTATACGGTCTCTGGGAACTTTAAGTATTAGAAACGAACATAGATTTATATCAACTGCTGTCGTGGCGCGGTTGGTTGCTCTGTACCTCGAGAGCGTGACGTATTTTGGATCGCGGGCTCGAGACCAGGTGGGGGCAGTTTGCTTTTGCGGCGATCTCATACGGTCTCTGGAGCTTTAAGTATTAGAAACGAACATAGATTTATATCAACTGCTGTCGTGGCGCGGTTGGTTGCTCTGTACCTCAAGAGCGTAACGATTTTTGGATCGCGGGCTCGAGACCACGTGGGGGCAGTTTGCTTTTGCCGCGATCTCATACGGTCTCTGGGAACTTTAAGTTTTAGAAACGAACATAGATTTATATCAACTGCTGTCGTGGCGCGGTTGATTGCTCTGTACCTCGAGAGCGTGACGTATTTTGGATCGCGGGCTCGAGACCAGGTGGGGGCAGTTTGCTTTTGCCGCGATCTAATACGGTCTCTGGGAAATTTAAGTATTAGAAACGAACATAGATTTATATCAACTGCTGTCGTGGCGCGGTTGATTGCTCTGTACCTCGAGAGCATGACGTATTTTGGATCGCGGGCTCGAGACCAGGTGGGGGCAGTTTGCTTTTGCCGCGATCTTATACGGTCTCTGGGAACTTTAAGTATTAGAAACGAACATAGATTTATATCAACTGCTGTCGTGGCGCGGTTGGTTGCTCTGTACCTCGATAGCGTGACGTATTTTAGATCGCGGGCTCGAGACCAGGTGGGGGCAGTTTGCTTTTGCCGCGATCTCATACGGTCTCTGGGAACTTTAAGTATTAGAAACGAACATAGATTTAAATCAACTGCTGTCGTGGCGCGGTTGGTTGCTCTGTACCTCGAGAGCGTGACGTATTTTGGATCGCGGGCTCGAGACCAGGTGGGGCAGTTTGCTTTTGCCGCGATCTTATACGGTCTCTGGGAACTTTAAGTATTAGAAACGAACATAGATTTATATCAACTGCTGTCGTGGCGCGGTTGGTTGCTCTGTACCTCGAGAGCGTGACGTATTTTGGATCGCGGGCTCGAGACCAGGTGGGGGCAGTTTGCTTTTGCGGCGATCTCATACGGTCTCTGGAGCTTTAAGTATTAGAAACGAACATAGATTTATATCAACTGCTGTCGTGGCGCGGTTGGTTGCTCTGTACCTCGAGAGCGTGACGATTTTTGGATCGCGGGCTCGAGACCAGGTGGGGGCAGTTTGCTTTTGCCGCGATCTCATACGGTCTCTGGGAACTTTAAGTATTAGAAACGAACATAGATTTATATCAACTGCTGTCGTGGCGCGGTTGGTTGCTCTGTACCTCGAGAGCGTGACGATTTTTGGATCGCGGGCTCGAGACCAGGTGGGGGCAGTTTGTTTTTGCCGCCAGCTCATACGGTCTCTGGAACTTTAAGTATTAGAAACGAACATAGATTTATATCAACTGCTGTCGTGGCGCGGTTGGTTGCTCTGTAAATCGAGAGCGTGACGTATTTTGGATCGCGGGCTCGAGACCAGGTGGGGGCAGTTAGCTTTTTCCGCGAACTGGTACGGTCTCTGGAACTTTAAGTATTAGAAACGAACATAGATTTATATCAACTGCTGTCGTGGCGCGGTTGGTTGCTCTGTACCTCGAGAGCGTGACGTATTTTGGATCGCGGGCTCGAGACCAGGTGGGGCAGTTTGCTTTTGCCGCGATCTCATACGGTCTCTGGAACTTTAAGTATTAGAAACGAACATAGATTTATATCAACTGCTGTCGTGGCGCGGTTGGTTGCTCTGTACCTCGACAGCGTGACGTATTTTGGATCGCGGGCTCGAGACCAGGTGGGGGCAGTTTGCTTTTGCCGCGATCTTATACGGTCTCTGGGAACTTTAAGTATTAGAAACGAACATAGATTTATATCAACTGCTGTCGTGGCGCGGTTGGTTGCTCTGTACCTCGAGAGCGTGACGTATTTTGGATCGCGGGCTCGAGACCAGGTGGGGGCAGTTTGTTTTTTCCGCGATCTGGTAAGGTCTCTGAAACTTTAAGTATTAGAAACGAACATAGATTTATATCAACTGCTGTCGTGGCGCGGTTGGTTGCTCTGTACCTCGAGAGCGTGACGTATTTTGGATCGCGGGCTCGAGACCAGGTGGGGCAGTTTGCTTTTGCCGCGATCTCTTACGGTCTCTGGAACTTTAAGTATTAGAAACGAACATAGATTTATATCAACTGCTGTCGTGGCGCGGTTGGTTGCTCTGTACCTCGAGAGCGTGACGTATTTTGGATCGCGGGCTCGAGACCAGGTGGGGGCAGTTTACTTTTGCCGCGATCTTATACGGTCTCTGGGAACTTTAAGTATTAGAAACGAACATAGATTTATATCAACTGCTGTCGTGGCGCGGTTGGTTGCTCTGTACCTCGAGAGCGTGACGTATTTTGGATCGCGGGCTCGAGACCAGGTGGGGGCAGTTTGTTTTTGCCGCCATCTTATACGGTCTCTGGAACTTTAAGTATTAGAAACGAACATAGATTTATATCAACTGCTGTCGTGGCGCGGTTGGTTGCTCTGTACCTCGAGAGCGTGACGTATTTTGGATCGCGGGCTCGAGACCAGGTGGGGGCAGTTTGCTTTTGCCGCGATCTTATACGGTCTCTGGAACTTTAAGTATTAGAAACGAACATAGATTTATATCAACTGCTGTCGTGGCGCGGTTGGTTGCTCTGTACCTCGAGAGCGTGACGTATTTTGGATCGCGGGCTCGAGACCAGGTGGGGGCAGTTTGCTTTTGCCGCGATCTTATACGGTCTCTGGGAACTTTAAGTATTAGAAACGAACATAGATTTATATCAACTGCTGTCGTGGCGCGGTTGATTGCTCTGTACCTCGAGAGCGTGACGTATTTTGGATCGCGGGCTCGAGACCAGGTGGGGGCAGTTTGCTTTTGCCGCGATCTCATACGGTCTCTGGAACTTTAAGTATTAGAAACGAACATAGATTTATATCAACTGCTGTCGTGGCGCGGTTGGTTGCTCTGTACCTCGAGAGCGTGACGTATTTTGGATCGCGGGCTCGAGACCAGGTGGGGCAGTTTGCTTTTGCCGCGATCTTATACGGCCCCTGGAATTTTAAGTATTAGAAACGAACATATATTTATATCAACTGCTGTCGTGGCGCGGTTGGTTGCTCTGTACCTCGAGAGCGTGACGATTTTTGGATCGCGGGCTCGAGACCACGTGGGGCAGTTTGCTTTTGCCGCGATCTCATACGGTCTCTGGGAACTTTAAGTATTAGAAACGAACATAGATTTGTATCAACTGCTGTCGTGGCGCGGTTGCTTGCTCTGTACCTCGAGAGTGTGACGATTTTTGGATCGCGGGCTCGAGACCAGGTGGGGGCAGTTTGCTTTTGCCGCGATCTCATACGGTCTCTGGAACTTTAAGTATTAGAAACGAACATAGATTTATATCAACTGCTGTCGTGGCGCGGTTGGTTGCTCTGTACCTCGAGAGCGTGACGTATTTTGGATCGCGGGCTCGAGACCAGGTGGGGGCAGTTAGCTTTTTCCGCGATCTTATACGGTCTCTGGAACTTTAAGTATTAGAAACGAACATAGATTTATATCAACTGCTGTCGTGGCGCGGTTGGTTGCTCTGTACCTCGAGAGCGTGACGTATTTTGGATCGCGGGCTCGAGACCAGGTGGGGGCAGTTTGCTTTTGCCGCGATCTTATACGGTCTCTGGGAACTTTAAGTATTAGAAACGAACATAGATTTATATCAACTGCTGTCGTGGCGCGGTTGATTGCTCTGTACCTCGAGAGCGTGACGTATTTTGGATTGCGGGCTCGAGACCAGGTGGGGGCAGTTTGCTTTTGCCGCGATCTCATACGGTCTCTGGAACTTTAAGTATTAGAAACGAACATAGATTTATATCAACTGCTGTCGTGGCGCGGTTGGTTGCTCTGTACCTCGAGAGCATGACGTATTTTGGATCGCGGGCTCGAGACCAGGTGGGGGCAGTTTGTTTTTGCCGCCATCTCATACGGTCTCTGGAACTTTAAGTATTAGAAACGAACATAGATTTATATCAACTGCTGTCGTGGCGCGGTTGGTTGCTCTGTACCTCGAGAGCGTGACGTATTTTGGATCGCGGGCTCGAGACCAGGTGGGGGCAGTTAGCTTTTTCCGCGAACTGGTACGGTCTCTGGAACTTTAAGTATTAGAAACGAACATAGATTTATATCAACTGCTGTCGTGGCGCGGTTGGTTGCTCTGTACCTCGAGAGCGTGACGTATTTTGGATCGCGGGCTCGAGACCAGGTGGGGCAGTTTGCTTTTGCCGCGATCTCATACGGTCTCTGGAACTTTAAGTATTAGAAACGAACATAGATTTATATCAACTGCTGTCGTGGCGCGGTTGGTTGCTCTGTACCTCGAGAGCGTGACGTATTTTGGATCGCGGGCTCGAGACCAGGTGGGGGCAGTTTGCTTTTGCCGCGATCTCATACGGTCTCTGGAACTTTAAGTATTAGAAACGAACATAGATTTATATCAACTGCTGTCGTGGCGCGGTTGGTTGCTCTGTACCTCGAGAGCGTGACGTATTTTAGATCGCGGGCTCGAGACCAGGTGGGGGCAGTTTGTTTTTGCCGCCAGCTGATACGGTCTCTGGGAACTTTAAGTATTAGAAACGAACATAGATTTGTATCAACTGCTGTCGTGGCGCGGTTGGTTGCTCTGTACCTCGAGAGCGTGACGATTTTTGGATCGCGGGCTCGAGACCAGGTGGGGGCAGTTTGCTTTTGCCGCGATCTCATACGGTCTCTGGAACTTTAAGTATTAGAAACGAACATAGATTTATATCAACTGCTGTCGTGGCGCGGTTGGTTGCTCTGTACCTCGAGAGCGTGACGTATTTTGGATCGCGGGCTCGAGACCAGGTGGGGGCAGTTTGTTTTTGCCGCCATCTCATACGGTCTCTGGAACTTTAAGTATTAGAAACGAACATAGATTTATATCAACTGCTGTCGTGGCGCGGTTGGTTGCTCTGTACCTCGAGAGCGTGACGTATTTTGGATCGCGGGCTCGAGACCAGGTGGGGGCAGTTTGCTTTTGCCGCGATCTCATACGGTCTCTGGGAACTTTAAGTATTAGAAACGAACATAGATTTATATCAACTGCTGTCGTGGCGCGGTTGGTTGCTCTGTACCTCGAGAGCGTGACGTATTTTGGATCGCGGGCTCGAGACCACGTGGGGGCAGTTTGCTTTTGCCGCGATCTCATACGGTCTCTGGGAACTTTAAGTATTAGAAACGAACATAGATTTATATCAACTGCTGTCGTGGCGCGGTTGGTTGCTCTGTACCTCGAGAGCGTGACGATTTTTGGATCGCGGGCTCGAGACCAGGTGGGGGCAGTTTGCTTTTGCCGCGATCTTATACGGTCTCTGGGAACTTTAAGTATTAGAAACGAACATAGATTTGTATCAACTGCTGTCGTGGCGCGGTTGGTTGCTCTGTACCTCGAGAGTGTGACGATTTTTGGATCGCGGGCTCGAGACCAGGTGGGGGCAGTTTGCTTTTGCCGCGATCTCATACGGTCTCTGGAACTTTAAGTATTAGAAACGAACATAGATTTATATCAACTGCTGTCGTGGCGCGGTTGGTTGCTCTGTACCTCGAGAGCGTGACGTATTTTGGATCGCGGGCTCGAGACCAGGTGGGGGCAGTTTGTTTTTGCCGCCAGCTGATACGGTCTCTGGAACTTTAAGTATTAGAAACGAACATAGATTTATATCAACTGCTGTCGTGGCGCGGTTGGTTGCTCTGTACCTCGAGAGCGTGACGATTTTTGGATCGCGGGCTCGAGACCAGGTGGTGGCAGTTTGCTTTTGCCGCGATCTCATACGGTCTCTGGAACTTTAAGTATTAGAAACGAACATAGATTTATATCAACTGCTGTCGTGGCGCGGTTGGTTGCTCTGTACCTCGAGAGCGTGACGTATTTTGGATCGCGGGCTCGAGACCAGGTGGGGGCAGTTTGTTTTTGCCGCCAGCTCATACGGTCTCTGGAACTTTAAGTATTAGAAACGAACATAGATTTATATCAACTGCTGTCGTGGCGCGGTTGGTTGCTCTGTACCTCGAGAGCGTGACGTATTTTGGATCGCGGGCTCGAGACCAGGTGGGGGCAGTTAGCTTTTTCCGCGAACTGGTACGGTCTCTGGAACTTTAAGTATTAGAAACGAACATAGATTTATATCAACTGCTGTCGTGGCGCGGTTGGTTGCTCTGTACCTCGAGAGCGTGACGTATTTTGGATCGCGGGCTCGAGACCAGGTGGGGCAGTTTGCTTTTGCCGCGATCTCATACGGTCTCTGGAACTTTAAGTATTAGAAACGAACATAGATTTATATCAACTGCTGTCGTGGCGCGGTTGGTTGCTCTGTACCTCGAGAGCGTGACGTATTTTGGATCGCGGGCTCGAGACCAGGTGGGGGCAGTTTGCTTTTGCCGCGATCTTATACGGTCTCTGGGAACTTTAAGTATTAGAAACGAACATAGATTTATATCAACTGCTGTCGTGGCGCGGTTGGTTGCTCTGTACCTCGAGAGCGTGACGTATTTTGGATCGCGGGCTCGAGACCAGGTGGGGGCAGTTTGTTTTTTCCGCGATATGGTACGGTCTCTGGAACTTTAAGTATTAGAAACGAACATAGATTTATATCAACTGCTGTCGTGGCGCGGTTGGTTGCTCTGTACCTCGAGAGCGTGACGTATTTTGGATCGCGGGCTCGAGACCAGGTGGGGGCAGTTTGCTTTTGCCGCGATCTCATACGGTCTCTGGGAACATTAAGTATTAGAAACGAACATAGATTTATATCAACTGCTGTCGTGGCGCGGTTGGTTGCTCTGTACCTCGAGAGCGTGACGTATTTTGGATCGCGGGCTCGAGACCACGTGGGGGCAGTTTGCTTTTGCCGCGATCTCATACGGTCTCTGGGAACTTTAAGTATTAGAAACGAACATAGATTTATATCAACTGCTGTCGTGGCGCGGTTGGTTGCTCTGTACCTCGAGAGCGTGACGTATTTTGGATCGCGGGCTCGAGACCAGGTGGGGCAGTTTGCTTTTGCCGCGATCTTATACGGCCCCTGGAATTTTAAGTATTAGAAACGAACATAGATTTATATCAACTGCTGTCGTGGCGCGGTTGGTTGCTCTGTACCTCGAGAGCGTGACGATTTTTGGATCGCGGGCTCGAGACCACGTGTGGGCAGTTTGCTTTTGCCGCGATCTTATACGGTCTCTGGGAACTTTAAGTATTAGAAACGAACATAGATTTGTATCAACTGCTGTCGTGGCGCGGTTGGTTGCTCTGTACCTCGAGAGCGTGACGATTTTTGGATCGCGGGCTCGAGACCAGGTGGGGGCAGTTTGCTTTTGCCGCGATCTCATACGGTCTCTGGAACTTTAAGTATTAGAAACGAACATAGATTTATATCAACTGCTGTCGTGGCGCGGTTGGTTGCTCTGTACCTCGAGAGCGTGACGTATTTTGGATCGCGGGCTCGAGACCAGGTGGGGGCAGTTTGTTTTTGCCGCCATCTCATACGGTCTCTGGAACTTTAAGTATTAGAAACGAACATAGATTTATATCAACTGCTGTCGTGGCGCGGTTGGTTGCTCTGTACCTCGAGAGCGTGACGTATTTTGGATCGCGGGCTCGAGACCAGGTGGGGGCAGTTAGCTTTTTCCGCGAACTGGTACGGTCTCTGGAACTTTAAGTATTAGAAACGAACATAGATTTATATCAACTGCTGTCGTGGCGCGGTTGGTTGCTCTGTACCTCGAGAGCGTGACGTATTTTGGATCGCGGGCTCGAGACCAGGTGGGGGCAGTTTGCTTTTGCCGCGATCTCATACGGTCTCTGGAACTTTAAGTATTAGAAACGAACATAGATTTATATCAACTGCTGTCGTGGCGCGGTTGGTTGCTCTGTACCTCGAGAGCGTGACGTATTTTGGATCGCGGGCTCGAGACCAGGTGGGGGCAGTTTGCTTTTGCCGCGATCTTATACGGTCTCTGGGAACTTTAAGTATTAGAAACGAACATAGATTTATATCAACTGCTGTCGTGGCGCGGTTGGTTGCTCTGTACCTCGAGAGCGTGACGTATTTTGGATCGCGGGCTCGAGACCACGTGGGGGCAGTTTGTTTTTTCCGCGATATGGTACGGTCTCTGGAACTTTAAGTATTAGAAACGAACATAGATTTATATCAACTGCTGTCGTGGCGCGGTTGGTTGCTCTGTACCTCGAGAGCGTGACGTATTTTGGATCGCGGGCTCGAGACCAGGTGGGGGCAGTTTGCTTTTGCCGCGATCTCATACGGTCTCTGGGAACTTTAAGTATTAGAAACGAACATAAATTTATATCAACTGCTGTCGTGGCGCGGTTGGTTGCTCTGTACCTCGAGAGCGTGACGTATTTTGGATCGCGGGCTCGAGACCAGGTGGGGGCAGTTTGTTTTTGCCGCCAGCTCATACGGTCTCTGGAACTTTAAGTATTAGAAACGAACATAGATTTATATCAACTGCTGTCGTGGCGCGGTTGGTTGCTCTGTACCTCAAGAGCGTGACGTATTTTGGATCGCGGGCTCGAGACCAGGTGGGGGCAGTTAGATTTTTCCGCGATCTTATACGGTCTCTGGGAACTTTAAGTATTAGAAACGAACATAGATTTATATCAACTGCTGTCGTGGCGCGGTTGGTTGCTCTGTACCTCGAGAGCGTGACGTATTTTGGATCGCGGGCTCGAGACCAGGTGGGGGCAGTTTGCTTTTGCCGCGATCTTATACGGTCTCTGGGAACTTTAAGTATTAGAAACGAACATAGATTTATATCAACTGCTGTCGTGGCGCGGTTGGTTGCTCTGTACCTCGAGAGCGTGACGTATTTTGGATCGCGGGCTCGAGACCAGGTGGGGGCAGTTTGCTTTTGCCGCGATCTCATACGGTCTCTGGGAACTTTAAGTATTAGAAACGAACATAGATTTATATCAACTGCTGTCGTGGCGCGGTTGGTTGCTCTGTACCTCGAGAGCGTGACGTATTTTGGATCGCGGGCTCGAGACCAGGTGGGGGCAGTTTGCTTTTGCCGCGATCTCATACGGTCTCTGGGAACTTTAAGTATTAGAAACGAACATAGATTTATATCAACTGCTGTCGTGGCGCGGTTGGTTGCTCTGTACCTCGAGAGCGTGACGTATTTTGGATCGCGGGCTCGAGACCAGGTGGGGCAGTATGCTTTTGCCGCGATCTTATACGGCCCCTGGAACTTTAAGTATTAGAAACGAACATATATTTATATCAACTGCTGTCGTGGCGCGGTTGGTTGCTCTGTACCTCGAGAGCGTGACGTATTTTGGATCGCGGGCTCGAGACCACGTGGGGGCAGTTTGCTTTTGCCGCGATCTTATACGGTCTCTGGAACTTTAAGTATTAGAAACGAACATTAGATTTATATCAACTGCTGTCGTGGCGCGGTTGGTTGCTCTGTACCTCGAGAGCGTGACGATTTTTGGATCGCGGGCTCGAGACCAGGTGGGGGCAGTTTGCTTTTGCCGCGATCTCATACGGTCTCTGGGAACGTTAAGTATTAGAAACGAACATTAGATTTATATCAACTGCTGTCGTGGCGCGGTTGGTTGTGCTCTGTACCTCGAGAGCGTAACGATTTTTGGATCGCGGGCTCGAGACCAGGTGGGGCAGTTTGCTTTTGCCGCGATCTTATACGGTCTCTGGGAACTTTAAGTATTAGAAACGAACATAGATTTATATCAACTGCTGTCGTGGCGCGGTTGGTTGCTCTGTACCTCGAGAGCGTGACGATTTTTGGATCGCGGGCTCGAGACCAGGTGGGGGCAGTTTGCTTTTGCCGCGATCTGGTACGGTCTCTGGAACTTTAAGTATTAGAAACGAACATAGATTTATATCAACTGCTGTCGTGGCGCGGTTGGTTGCTCTGTACCTCGAGAGCGTGACGATTTTTGGATCGCGGGCTCGAGACCAGGTGGGGGCAGTTTGCTTTTGCCGCGATCTCATACGGTCTCTGGGAACTTTAAGTATTAGAAACGAACATAGATTTATATCACCTGCTGTCGTGGCGCGGTTGGTTGCTCTGTACCTCGAGAGCGTGACGATTTTTGGATCGCGGGCTCGAGACCACGTGGGGGCAGTTTGCTTTTGCCGCGATCTTATACGGTCTCTGGGAACTTTAAGTATTAGAAACGAACATAGATTTGTATCAACTGCTGTCGTGGCGCGGTTGGTTGCTCTGTACCTCGAGAGCGTGACGATTTTTGGATCGCGGGCTCGAGACCAGGTGGGGGCAGTTTGTTTTTGCCGCCAGCTCATACGGTCTCTGGAACTTTAAGTATTAGAAACGAACATAGATTTATATCAACTGCTGTCGTGGCGCGGTTGGTTGCTCTGTACCTCGAGAGCGTGACGTATTTTGGATCGCGGGCTCGAGACCAGGTGGGGGCAGTTAGCTTTTGCCGCGAACTGGTACGGTCTCTGGAACTTTAAGTATTAGAAACGAACATAGATTTATATCAACTGCTGTCGTGGCGCGGTTGGTTGCTCTGTACCTCGAGAGCGTGACGTATTTTGGATCGTGGGCTCGAGACCAGGTGGGGGCAGTTTGCTTTTGCCGCGATCTCATACGGTCTCGGGAACTTTAAGTATTAGAAACGAACATAGATTTATATCAACTGCTGTCGTGGCGCGGTTGGTTGCTCTGTACCTCGAGAGCGTGACGTAATTTGGATCGCGGGCTCGAGACCAGGTGGGGGCAGTTTGCTTTTGCCGCGATCTTATACGGTCTCTGGGAACTTTAAGTATTAGAAACGAACATAGATTTATATCAACTGCTGTCGTGGCGCGGTTGGTTGCTCTGTACCTCGAGAGCGTGACGATTTTTGGATCGCGGGCTCGAGACCAGGTGGGGGCAGTTTGCTTTTGCCGCGATCTGGTACGGTCTCTGGGAACTTTAAGTATTAGAAACGAACATAGATTTATATCAACTGCTGTCGTGGCGCGGTTGGTTGCTCTGTACCTCGAGAGCGTGACGATTTTTGGATCGCGGGCTCGAGACCAGGTGGGGGCAGTTTGCTTTTGCCGCGATCTCATACGGTCTCTGGGAACTTTAAGTATTAGAAACGAACATAGATTTATATCAACTGCTGTCGTGGCGCGGTTGGTTGTGCTCTGTACCTCGAGAGCGTAACGATTTTTGGATCGCGGGCTCGAGACCAGGTGGGGCAGTTTGCTTTTGCCGCGATCTTATACGGTCTCTGGGAACTTTAAGTATTAGAAACGAACATAGATTTATATCAACTGCTGTCGTGGCGCGGTTGGTTGCTCTGTACCTCGAGAGCGTGACGTATTTTGGATCGCGGGCTCGAGACCAGGTGGGGGCAGTTTGCTTTTGCCGCGATCTCATACGGTCTCTGGAGCTTTAAGTATTAGAAACGAACATAGATTTATATCAACTGCTGTCGTGGCGCGGTTGGTTGCTCTGTACCTCGAGAGCGTGACGTATTTTGGATCGCGGGCTCGAGACCAGGTGGGGGCAGTTAGCTTTTTCCGCGAACTGGTACGGTCTCTGGAACTTTAAGTATTAGAAACGAACATATATTTATATCAACTGCTGTCGTGGCGCGGTTGGTTGCTCTGTACCTCGAGAGCGTGACGTATTTTGGATCGCGTGCTCGAGACCAGGTGGGGGCAGTTTGCTTTTGCCGCGATCTCATACGGTCTCTGGAACTTTAAGTATTAGAAACGAACATAGATTTATATCAACTGCTGTCGTGGCGCGGTTGGTTGCTCTGTACCTCGAGAGCGTGACGTATTTTGGATCGCGGGCTCGAGACCAGGTGGGGGCAGTTTGCTTTTGCCGCGATCTTATACGGTCTCTGGAACTTTAAGTATTAGAAACGAACATAGATTTATATCAACTGCTGTCGTGGCGCGGTTGGTTGCTCTGTACCTCGAGAGCGTGACGTATTTTGGATCGCGGGCTCGAGACCAGGTGGGGGCAGTTTGCTTTTGCCGCGATCTCATACGGTCTCTGGAGCTTTAAGTATTAGAAACGAACATAGATTTATATCAACTGCTGTCGTGGCGCGGTTGGTTGCTCTGTACCTCGAGAGCGTGACGATTTTTGGATCGCGGGCTCGAGACCAGGTGGGGGCAGTTTGCTTTTGCCGCGATCTGGTACGATCTCTGGGAACTTTAAGTATTAGAAACGAACATAGATTTATATCAACTGCTGTCGTGGCGCCGTTGGTTGCTCTGTACCTCGAGAGCGTGACGATTTTTGGATCGCGGGCTCGAGACCAGGTGGGGGCAGTTTGCTTTTGCCGCGATCTCATACGGTCTCTGGGAACTTTAAGTATTAGAAACGAACATAGATTTATATCAACTGCTGTCGTGGCGCGGTTGGTTGCTCTGTACCTCGAGAGCGTGACGTATTTTGGATCGCGGGCTCGAGACCAGGTGGGGGCAGTTTGCTTTTGCCGCGATCTTATACGGCCCCTGGAACTTTAAGTATTAGAAACGAACATAGATTTATATCAACTGCTGTCGTGGCGCGGTTGGTTGCTCTGTACCTCGAGAGCGTGACGTATTTTGGATCGCGGGCTCGAGACCAGGTGGGGGCAGTTTGTTTTTGCCGCCATCTCATACGGTCTCTGGAACTTTAAGTATTAGAAACGAACATAGATTTATATCAACTGCTGTCGTGGCGCGGTTGGTTGCTCTGTACCTCGAGAGCGTGACGTATTTTGGATCGCGGGCTCGAGACCAGGTGGGGGCAGTTAGCTTTTTCCGCGATCTTATACGGTCTCTGGAACTTTAAGTATTAGAAACGAACATAGATTTATATCAACTGCTGTCGTGGCGCGGTTGGTTGCTCTGTACCTCGAGAGCGTGACGTATTTTGGATCGCGGGCTCGAGACCAGGTGGGGGCAGTTTGCTTTTGCCGCGATCTCATACGGTCTCTGGGAACTTTAAGTATTAGAAACGAACATAGATTTATATCAACTGCTGTCGTGGCGCGGTTGGTTGCTCTGTACCTCGAGAGCGTGACGTATTTTGGATCGCGGGCTCGAGACCAGGTGGGGGCAGTTTGCTTTTGCCGCGATCTCATACGGTCTCTGGGAACTTTAAGTATTAGAAACGAACATAGATTTATATCAACTGCTGTCGTGGCGCGGTTGGTTGCTCTGTACCTCGAGAGCGTGACGTATTTTGGATCGCGGGCTCGAGACCAAGTGGGGCAGTTTGCTTTTGCCGCGATCTTATACGGCCCCTGGAACTTTAAGTATTAGAAACGAACATATATTTATATCAACTGCTGTCGTGGCGCGGTTGGTTGCTCTGTACCTCGAGAGCGTGACGTATTTTGGATCGCGGGCTCGAGACCACGTGGGGGCAGTTTGCTTTTGCCGCGATCTTATACGGTCTCTGGAACTTTAAGTATTAGAAACGAACATTAGATTTATATCAACTGCTGTCGTGGCGCGGTTGGTTGCTCTGTACCTCGATAGCGTGACGTATTTTGGATCGCGGGCTCGAGACCAGGTGGGGGCAGTTTGCTTTTGCCGCGATCTCATACGGTCTCTGGAGTTTTAAGTATTAGAAACGAACATAGATTTATATCAACTGCTGTCGTGGCGCGGTTGGTTGCTCTGTACCTCGAGAGCGTGACGTATTTTGGATCGCGGGCTCGAGACCAGGTGGGGGCAGTTTGCTTTTGCCGGGTTCTTATACGGTCTCTGGGAACTTTAAGTATTAGAAACGAACATAGATTTATATCAACTGCTGTCGTGGCGCGGTTGGTTGCTCTGTACCTAGAGAGCGTGACGTATTTTGGATCGCGGGCTCGAGACCAGGTGGGGGCAGTTTGCTTTTGCCGCGATCTTATACGGTCTCTGGGAACTTTAAGTATTAGAAACGAACATAGATTTATATCAACTGCTGTCGTGGCGCGGTTGGTTGCTCTGTACCTCGAGAGCGTAACGATTTTTGGATCGCGGGCTCGAGACCAGGTGGGGGCAGTTTGCTTTTGCCGCGATCTTATACGGTCTCTGGGAACTTTAAGTATTAGAAACGAACATAGATTTATATCAACTGCTGTCGTGGCACGGTTGGTTGCTCTGTACCTCGAGAGCGTCACGATTTTTGGATCGCGGGCTCGAGACCAGGTGGGGCAGTTTGCTTTTGCCGCGATCTTATACGGTCTCTGGAACTTTAAGTATTAGAAACGAACATAGATTTATATCAACTGCTGTCGTGGCGCGGTTGGTTGCTCTGTACCTCGAGAGCGTGACGATTTTTGGATCGCGGGCTCGAGACCAGGTGGGGGCAGTTTGCTTTTGCCGCGATCTCATACGGTCTCTGGGAACTTTAAGTATTAGAAACGAACATAGATTTATATCAACTGCTGTCGTGGCGCGGTTGGTTGCTCTGTACCTCGAGAGCGTGACGTATTTTGGATCGCGGGCTCGAGACCAGGTGGGGCAGTTACCTTTTGCCGCGATCTTATACGGCCCCTGGAACTTTAAGTATTAGAAACGAACATAGATTTATATCAACTGCTGTCGTGGCGCGGTTGGTTGCTCTGTACCTCGAGAGCGTGACGTATTTTGGATCGCGGGCTCGAGACCACGTGGTGGCATTTTGCTTTTGCCGCGATCTTATACGGTCTCTGGGAACTTTAAGTATTAGAAACGAACATAGATTTATATCAACTGCTGTCGTGGCGCGGTTGATTGCTCTGTACCTCGAGAGCGTGACGTATTTTGGATCGCGGGCTCGAGACCAGGTGGGGGCAGTTTGCTTTTGCCGCGATCTGGTACGGTCTCTGGAACTTTAAGTATTAGAAACGAACATAGATTTATATCAACTGCTGTCGTGGCGCGGTTGGTTGCTCTGTACCTCGATAGCGTGACGTATTTTGGATCGCGGGCTCGAGACCAGGTGGGGGCAGTTTGCTTTTGCCGCGATCTCATACGGTCTCTGGAACTTTAAGTATTAGAAACGAACATAGATTTATATCAACTGCTGTCGTGGCGCGGTTGGTTGCTCTGTACCTCGAGAGCGTGACGTATTTTGGATCGCGGGCTCGAGACCAGGTGGGGGCAGTTTGCTTTTGCCGGGTTCTTATACGGTCTCTGGGAACTTTAAGTATTAGAAACGAACATAGATTTATATCAACTGCTGTCGTGGCGCGGTTGGTTGCTCTGTACCTCGAGAGCGTGACGATTTTTGGATCGCGGGCTCGAGACCAGGTGGGGGCAGTTTGCTTTTGCCGCGATCTGGTACGGTCTCTGGAACTTTAAGTATTAGAAACGAACATAGATTTATATCAACTGCTGTCGTGGCGCGGTTGGTTGCTCTGTACCTCGAGAGCGTGACGATTTTTGGATCGCGGGCTCGAGACCAGGTGGGGGCAGTTTGCTTTTGCCGCGATCTCATACGGTCTCTGGGAACTTTAAGTATTAGAAACGAACATAGATTTATATCAACTGCTGTCGTGGCGCGGTTGGTTGCTCTGTACCTCGAGAGCGTGACGATTTTTGGATCGCGGGCTCGAGACCACGTGGGGGCAGTTTGCTTTTGCCGCGATCTTATACGGTCTCTGGGAACTTTAAGTATTAGAAACGAACATAGATTTGTATCAACTGCTGTCGTGGCGCGGTTGGTTGCTCTGTACCTCGAGAGCGTGACGATTTTTGGATCGCGGGCTCGAGACCAGGTGGGGGCAGTTTGCTTTTGCCGCGATCTCATACGGTCTCTGGAACTTTAAGTATTAGAAACGAACATAGATTTATATCAACTGCTGTCGTGGCGCGGTTGGTTGCTCTGTACCTCGAGAGCGTGACGTATTTTGGATCGCGGGCTCGAGACCAGGTGGGGGCAGTTTGTTTTTGCCGCCAGCTCATACGGTCTCTGGAACTTTAAGTATTAGAAACGAACATAGATTTATATCAACTGCTGTCGTGGCGCGGTTGGTTGCTCTGTACCTCGAGAGCGTGACGTATTTTGGATCGCGGGCTCGAGACCAGGTGGGGGCAGTTAGCTTTTTCCGCGATCTGGTACGGTCTCTGGAACTTTAAGTATTAGAAACGAACATAGATTTATATCAACTGCTGTCGTGGCGCGGTTGGTTGCTCTGTACCTCGAGAGCGTGACGTATTTTGGATCGCGGGCTCGAGACCAGGTGGGGGCAGTTTGCTTTTGCCGCGATCTCATACGGTCTCTGGAACTTTAAGTATTAGAAACGAACATAGATTTATATCAACTGCTGTCGTGGCGCGGTTGGTTGCTCTGTACCTCGAGAGCGTGACGTATTTTGGATCGCGGGCTCGAGACCAGGTGGGGGCAGTTTGCTTTTGCCGCGATCTTATACGGTCTCTGGGAACTTTAAGTATTAGAAACGAACATAGATTTATATCAACTGCTGTCGTGGCGCGGTTGGTTGCTCTGTACCTCGAGAGCGTGACGTATTTTGGATCGCGGGCTCGAGACCAGGTGGGGGCAGTTTGTTTTTTCCGCGATATGGTACGGTCTCTGGAACTTTAAGTATTAGAAACGAACATAGATTTATATCAACTGCTGTCGTGGCGCGGTTGGTTGCTCTGTACCTCGAGAGCGTGACGTATTTTGGATCGCGGGCTCGAGACCAGGTGGGGGCAGTTAGCTTTTTCCGCGATCTCATACGGTCCCTGGAACTTTAAGTATTAGAAACGAACATAGATTTATATCAACTGCTGTCGTGGCGCGGTTGGTTGCTCTGTACCTCGAGAGCGTGACGTATTTTGGATCGCGGGCTCGAGACCAGGTGGGGGCAGTTTGCTTTTTCCGCGATCTTATACGGTCTCTGGGAAATTTAAGTATTAGAAACGAACATAGATTTATATCAACTGCTGTCGTGGCGCGGTTGGTTGCTCTGTACCTCGAGAGCGTGACGTATTTTGGATCGCGGGCTCGAGACCAGGTGGGGGCAGTTTGCTTTTGCCGGGTTCTTATACGGTCTCTGGGAACTTTAAGTATTAGAAACGAACATAGATTTATATCAACTGCTGTCGTGGCGCGGTTGGTTGCTCTGTACCTCGAGAGCGTGACGTATTTTGGATCGCGGGCTCGAGACCAGGTGGGGGCAGTTTGCTTTTGCCGCGATCTCATACGGTCTCTGGGAACTTTAAGTATTAGAAACGAACATAAATTTATATCAACTGCTGTCGTGGCGCGGTTGGTTGCTCTGTACCTCGAGAGCGTGACGTATTTTGGATCGCGGGCTCGAGACCAGGTGGGGGCAGTTTGCTTTTGCCGCGATCTTATACGGCCCCTGGAACTTTAAGTATTAGAAACGAACATATATTTATATCAACTGCTGTCGTGGCGCGGTTGGTTGCTCTGTACCTCGAGAGCGTGACGTATTTTGGATCGCGGGCTCGAGACCAGGTGGGGCAGTTTGCTTTTGCCGCGATCTCATACGGTCTCTGGGAACTTTAAGTATTAGAAACGAACATAGATTTATATCAACTGCTGTCGTGGCGCGGTTGGTTGCTCTGTACCTCGAGAGCGTGACGTATTTTGGATCGCGGGCTCTAGACCAGGTGGGGGCAGTTTGCTTTTGCCGCGATCTCATACGGTCTCTGGGAACTTTAAGTATTAGAAACGAACATAGATTTATATCAACTGCTGTCGTGGCGCGGTTGGTTGCTCTGTACCTCGAGAGCGTGACGTATTTTGGATCGCGGGCTCGAGACCAGGTGGGGCAGTTTGCTTTTGCCGCGATCTTATACGGCCCCTGGAACTTTAAGTATTAGAAACGAACATAGATTTATATCAACTGCTGTCGTGGCGCGGTTGGTTGCTCTGTACCTCGAGAGCGTGACGTATTTTGGATCGCGGGCTCGAGACCACGTGGGGGCAGTTTGCTTTTGCCGCGATCTCATACGGTCTCTGGGAACTTTAAGTATTAGAAACGAACATAGATTTATATCAACTGCTGTCGTGGCGCGGTTGGTTGCTCTGTACCTCGAGAGCGTGACGTATTTTGGATCGCGGGCTCGAGACCAGGTGGGGGCAGTTTGCTTTTGCCGCGATCTCATACGGTCTCTGGAACTTTAAGTATTAGAAACGAACATTAGATTTATATCAACTGCTGTCGTGGCGCGGTTGGTTGCTCTGTACCTCGAGAGCGTAACGATTTTTGGATCGCGGGCTCGAGACCAGGTGGGGCAGTTTGCTTTTGCCGCGATCTTATACGGTCTCTGGGAACTTTAAGTATTAGAAACGAACATAGATTTATATCAACTGCTGTCGTGGCGCGGTTGGTTGCTCTGTACCTCGAGAGCGTGACGTATTTTGGATCGCGGTCTCGAGACCACGTGGTGGCAGTTTGCTTTTGCCGCGATCTTATACGGTCTCTGGAACTTTAAGTATTAGAAACGAACATTAGATTTATATCAACTGCTGTCGTGGCGCGGTTGGTTGCTCTGTACCTCGATAGCGTGACGTATTTTGGATCGCGGGCTCGAGACCAGGTGGGGGCAGTTTGCTTTTGCCGCGATCTCATACGGTCTCTGGAGTTTTAAGTATTAGAAACGAACATAGATTTATATCAACTGCTGTCGTGGCGCGGTTGGTTGCTCTGTACCTCGAGAGCGTGACGTATTTTGGATCGCGGGCTCGAGACCAGGTGGGGGCAGTTTGCTTTTGCCGGGTTCTTATACGGTCTCTGGGAACTTTAAGTATTAGAAACGAACATAGATTTATATCAACTGCTGTCGTGGCGCGGTTGGTTGCTCTGTACCTAGAGAGCGTGACGTATTTTGGATCGCGGGCTCGAGACCAGGTGGGGGCAGTTTGCTTTTGCCGCGATCTCATACGGTCTCTGGGAACTTTAAGTATTAGAAACGAACATAGATTTATATCAACTGCTGTCGTGGCGCGGTTGGTTGCTCTGTACCTCCAGAGCGTGACGTATTTTGGATCGCGGGCTCGAGACCAGGTGGGGGCAGTTTGCTTTTGCCGCGATCTCATACGGTCTCTGGGAACTTTAAGTAGTAGAAACGAACATAGATTTATATCAACTGCTGTCGTGGCGCGGTTGGTTGCTCTGTACCTCGAGAGCGTAACGATTTTTGGATCGCGGTCTCGAGACCAGGTGGGGGCAGTTTGCTTTTGCCGCGATCTCATACGGTCTCTGGGAACTGTAAGTATTAGAAACGAACATAGATTTATATCAACTGCTGTCGTGGCGCGGTTGGTTGCTCTGTACCTCGAGAGCGTAACGATTTTTGGATCGCGGGCTCGAGACCAGGTGGGGGCAGTTTGCTTTTGCCGCGATCTTATACGGTCTCTGGGAACTTTAAGTATTAGAAACGAACATAGATTTATATCAACTGCTGTCGTGGCGCGGATGGTTGCTCTGTACCTCGAGAGCGTAACGATTTTTGGATCGCGGGCTCGAGACCACGTGGGGGCAGTTTGCTTTTGCCGCGATCTGGTACGGTCTCTGGGAACTTTAAGTTTTAGAAACGAACATAGATTTATATCAACTGCTGTCGTGGCGCGGATGATTGCTCTGTACCTCGAGAGCGTGACGTATTTTGGATCGCGGGCTCGAGACCAGGTGGGGGCAGTTTGCTTTTGCCGCGATCTCATACGGTCTCTGGGAACTTTAAGTATTAGAAACGAACATAGATTTATATCAACTGCTGTCGTGGCGCGGTTGGTTGCTCTGTACCTCGAGAGCATGACGTATTTTGGATCGCGGGCTCGAGACCAGGTGGGGGCAGTTTGCTTTTGCCGCGATCTTATACGGTCTCTGGGACTTTAAGTATTAGAAACGAACATAGATTTATATCAACTGCTGTCGTGGCGCGGTTTGTTGCTCCGTACCTCGAGAGCGTAACGATTTTTGGATCGCGGGCTCGAGACCACGTGCGGGCAGTTTGCTTTTGTCGCGATCTTATACGGTCTCTGGGAACTTTAAGTATTAGAAACGAACATAGATTTATATCAACTGCTGTCGTGGCGCGGTTGGTTGCTCTGTACCTCGAGAGCGTAACGATTTTTGGATCGCGGGCTCGAGACCACGTGGGGGCAGTTTGCTTTTGCCGCGATCTCATACGGTCTCTGGGAACTTTAAGTTTTAGAAACGAACATAGATTTATATCAACTGCTGTCGTGGCGCGGTTGGTTGCTCTGTACCTCGAGAGCGTGACGTATTTTGGATCGCGGGCTCGAGACCAGGTGGGGGCAGTTTGCTTTTGCCGCGATCTCATACGGTCTCTGGGAACTTTAAGTATTAGAAACGAACATAGATTTATATCAACTGCTGTCGTGGCGCGGTTGGTTGCTCTGTACCTAGAGAGCGTAACGATTTTTGGATCGCGGGCTCGAGACCAGGTGGGGGCAGTTTGCTTTTGCCGCGATCTCATACGGTCTCTGGGAACTTTAAGTATTAGAAACGAACATAGATTTATATCAACTGCTGTCGTGGCGCGGTTGGTTGCTCTGTACCTAGAGAGCGTGACGATTTTTGGATCGCGGGCTCGAGACCACGTGGGGGCAGTTTGCTTTTGCCGCGATCTCATACGGTCTCTGGGAACTTTAAGTATTAGAAACGAACATAGATTTATATCAACTGCTGTCGTGGCGCGGTTGGTTGCTCTGTACCTCGAGAGCGTAACGATTTTTGGATCGCCGGCTCGAGACCACGTGGGGGCAGTTTGCTTTTGCCGCGATCTCATACGGTCTCTGGGAACTTTAAGTATTAGAAACGAACATAGATTTATATCAACTGCTGTCGTGGCGCGGTTGGTTGCTCTGTACCTCGAGAGCGTAACGATTTTTGGATCGCGGGCTCGAGACCACGTGGGGGCAGTTTGCTTTTGCCGCGATCTTATACGGTCTCTGGGAACTTTAAGTATTAGAAACGAACATAGATTTATATCAACTGCTGTCGTGGCGCGGTTGGTTACTCTGTACCTCGAGAGCGTAACGATTTTTGGATCGCGGGCTCGAGACCACGTTGGGGCAGTTTGCTTTTGCCGCGATCTGGTACGGTCTCTGGGAACTTTAAGTATTAGAAACGAACATAGATTTATATCAACTGCTGTCGTGGCGCGGTTGGTTGCTCTGTACCTCGAGAGCGTGACGATTTTTGGATCGCGGGCTCGAGACCAGGTGATGGCAGTTTGCTTTTGCCGCGATCTCATATGGTCTCTGGGAACTTTAAGTATTAGAAACGAACATAGATTTATATCAACTGCTGTCGTGGCGCGGTTGGTTGCTCTGTACCTAGAGAGCGTGACGATTTTTGGATCGCGGGCTCGAGACCACGTGGGGGCAGTTTGCTTTTGCCGCTATCTCATACGGTCTCTGGGAACTTTAAGTATTAGAAACGAACATAGATTTATATCAACTGCTGTCGTGGCGCGGTTGGTTGCTCTGTACCTAGATAGCGTGACGATTTTTGGATCGCGGGCTCGAGACCAGGTGGGGGTAGTTTGCTTTTGCCGCGATCTCATACGGTCTCTGGGAACTTTAAGTATTAGAAACGAACATAGATTTATATCAACTGCTGTCGTGGCGCGGTTGGTTGCTCTGTACCTCGAGAGCGTGACGATTTTTGGATCGCGGGCTCGAGACCACGTGGGGGCAGTTTGCTTTTGCCGCGATCTCATACGGTCTCTGGGAACTTTAAGTATTAGAAACGAACATAGATTTATATCAACTGCTGTCGTGGCGCGGTTGGTTGCTCTGTACCACGAGAGCGTGACGTATTTTGGATCGCGGGCTCGAGACCAGGTGGGGGCAGTTTGCTTTTGCCGCGATCTCATACGGTCTCTGGGAACTTTAAGTATTAGAAACGAACATAGATTTATATCAACTGCTGTCGTGGCGCGGTTGGTTGCTCTGTACCTCGAGAGCGTCACGATTTTTGGATCGCGGGCTCGAGACCAGGTGGGGGCAGTTTGCTTTTGCCGCGATCTCATACGGTCTCTGGGAACTTTAAGTATTAGAAACGAACATAGATTTATATCAACTGCTGTCGTGGCGCGGTTGGTTGCTCTGTACTTCGAGAGCGTGACGTATTTTGGATCGCGGGCTCGAGACCAGGTGGGGCAGTTTGCTTTTGCCGCGATCTCATACGGTCTCTGGGAACTTTAAGTATTAGAAACGAACATAGATTTATATCAACTGCTGTCGTGGCGCGGTTGGTTGCTCTGTATCAACTGCTGTCGTGGCGCGGTTGGTTGCTCTGTACCACGAGAGCGTGACGTATTTTGGATCGCGGGCTCGAGACCAGGTGGGGGTAGTTTGCTTTTGCCGCGATCTCATACGGTCTCTGGGAACTTTAAGTATTAGAAACGAACATAGATTTATATCAACTGCTGTCGTGGCGCGGTTGGTTGCTCTGTACCTAGAGAGCGTGACGATTTTTGGATCGCGGGCTCGAGACCACGTGGGGACAGTTTGCTTTTGCCGCGATCTCATACGGTCTCTGGGAACTTTAAGTATTAGAAACGAACATAGATTTATATCAACTGCTGTCGTGGCGCGGTTGGTTGCTCTGTACCTCGAGAGCGTCACGATTTTTGGATCGCGGGCTCGAGACCAGGTGGGGGCAGTTTGCTTTTGCCGCGATCTCATACGGTCTCTGGGAACTTTAAGTATTAGAAACGAACATAGATTTATATCAACTGCTGTCGTGGCGCGGTTGGTTGCTCTGTACCTCGAGAGCGTGACGATTTTTGGATCGCGGGCTCGAGACCAGGTGGGGGTAGTTTGCTTTTGCCGCGATCTCATACGGTCTCTGGGAACTTTAAGTATTAGAAACGAACATAGATTTATATCAACTGCTGTCGTGGCGCGGTTGGTTGCTCTGTACCTAGAGAGCGTGACGATTTTTGGATCGCGGGCTCGAGACCACGTGGGGACAGTTTGCTTTTGCCGCGATCTCATACGGTCTCTGGGAACTTTAAGTATTAGAAACGAACATAGATTTATATCAACTGCTGTCGTGGCGCGGTTGGTTGCTCTGTACCACGAGAGCGTGACGTATTTTGGATCGCGGGCTCGAGACCAGGTGGGGGCAGTTTGCTTTTGCCGCGATCTCATACGGTCTCTGGGAACTTTAAGTATTAGAAACGAACATAGATTTATATCAACTGCTGTCGTGGCGCGGTTGGTTGCTCTGTACCTCGAGAGCGTAACGATTTTTGGATCGCGGGCTCGAGACCAGGTGGGGGCAGTTTGCTTTTGCCGCGATCTCATACGGTCTCTGGGAACTTTAAGTATTAGAAACGAACATAGATTTATATCAACTGCTGTCGTGGCGCGGTTGGTTGCTCTGTACTTCGAGAGCGTGACGTATTTTGGATCGCGGGCTCGAGACCAGGTGGGGCAGTTTGCTTTTGCCGCGATCTCATACGGTCTCTGGGAACTTTAAGTATTAGAAACGAACATAGATTTATATCAACTGCTGTCGTGGCGCGGTTGGTTGCTCTGTACCTCGAGAGCGTGACGTATTTTGGATCGCGGTCTCGAGACCACGTGGTGGCAGTTTGCTTTTGCCGCGATCTTATACGGTCTCTGGAACTTTCAGTATTAGAAACGAACATTAGATTTATATCAACTGCTGTCGTGGCGCGGTTGGTTGCTCTGTACCTCGATAGCGTGACGTATTTTGGATCGCGGGCTCGAGACCAGGTGGGGGCAGTTTGCTTTTGCCGCGATCTCATACGGTCTCTGGAGTTTTAAGTATTAGAAACGAACATAGATTTATATCAACTGCTGTCGTGGCGCGGTTGGTTGCTCTGTACCTCGAGAGCGTGACGTATTTTGGATCGCGGGCTCGAGACCAGGTGGGGGCAGTTTGCTTTTGCCGGGTTCTTATACGGTCTCTGGGAACTTTAAGTATTAGAAACGAACATAGATTTATATCAACTGCTGTCGTGGCGCGGTTGGTTGCTCTGTACCTAGAGAGCGTGACGTATTTTGGATCGCGGGCTCGAGACCAGGTGGGGGCAGTTTGCTTTTGCCGCGATCTTATACGGTCTCTGGGAACTTTAAGTATTAGAAACGAACATAGATTTATATCAACTGCTGTCGTGGCGCGGTTGGTTGCTCTGTACCTCCAGAGCGTGACGTATTTTGGATCGCGGGCTCGAGACCAGGTGGGGGCAGTTTGCTTTTGCCGCGATCTCATACGGTCTCTGGGAACTTTAAGTAGTAGAAACGAACATAGATTTATATCAACTGCTGTCGTGGCGCGGTTGGTTGCTCTGTACCTCGAGAGCGTAACGATTTTTGGATCGCGGTCTCGAGACCAGGTGGGGGCAGTTTGCTTTTGCCGCGATCTCATACGGTCTCTGGGAACTTTAAGTATTAGAAACGAACATAGATTTATATCAACTGCTGTCGTGGCGCGGTTGGTTGCTCTGTACCTCGAGAGCGTAACGATTTTTGGATCGCGGGCTCGAGACCAGGTGGGGGCAGTTTGCTTTTGCCGCGATCTTATACGGTCTCTGGGAACTTTAAGTATTAGAAACGAACATAGATTTATATCAACTGCTGTCGTGGCGCGGTTGGTTGCTCTGTACCTCGAGAGCGTAACGATTTTTGGATCGCGGGCTCGAGACCACGTGGGGGCAGTTTGCTTTTGCCGCGATCTGGTACGGTCTCTGGGAACTTTAAGTTTTAGAAACGAACATAGATTTATATCAACTGCTGTCGTGGCGCGGTTGATTGCTCTGTACCTCGAGAGCGTGACGTATTTTGGATCGCGGGCTCGAGACCAGGTGGGGGCAGTTTGCTTTTGCCGCGATCTCATACGGTCTCTGGGAACTTTAAGTATTAGAAACGAACATAGATTTATATCAACTGCTGTCGTGGCGCGGTTGGTTGCTCTGTACCTCGATAGCGTGACGTATTTTGGATCGCGGGCTCGAGACCAGGTGGGGGCAGTTTGCTTTTGCCGCGATCTTATACGGTCTCTGGAGTTTTAAGTATTAGAAACGAACATAGATTTATATCAACTGCTGTCGTGGCGCGGTTGGTTGCTCTGTACCTCGAGAGCGTGACGTATTTTGGATCGCGGGCTCGAGACCAGGTGGGGGCAGTTTGCTTTTGCCGGGTTCTTATACGGTCTCTGGGAACTTTAAGTATTAGAAACGAACATAGATTTATATCAACTGCTGTCGTGGCGCGGTTGGTTGCTCTGTACCTAGAGAGCGTGACGTATTTTGGATCGCGGGCTCGAGACCAGGTGGGGGCAGTTTGCTTTTGCCGCGATCTTATACGGTCTCTGGGAACTTTAAGTATTAGAAACGAACATAGATTTATATCAACTGCTGTCGTGGCGCGGTTGGTTGCTCTGTACCTCCAGAGCGTGACGTATTTTGGATCGCGGGCTCGAGACCAGGTGGGGGCAGTTTGCTTTTGCCGCGATCTCATACGGTCTCTGGGAACTTTAAGTAGTAGAAACGAACATAGATTTATATCAACTGCTGTCGTGGCGCGGTTGGTTGCTCTGTACCTCGAGAGCGTAACGATTTTTGGATCGCGGTCTCGAGACCAGGTGGGGGCAGTTTGCTTTTGCCGCGATCTCATACGGTCTCTGGGAACTTTAAGTATTAGAAACGAACATAGATTTATATCAACTGCTGTCGTGGCGCGGTTGGTTGCTCTGTACCTCGAGAGCGTAACGATTTTTGGATCGCGGGCTCGAGACCAGGTGGGGGCAGTTTGCTTTTGCCGCGATCTTATACGGTCTCTGGGAACTTTAAGTATTAGAAACGAACATAGATTTATATCAACTGCTGTCGTGGCGCGGTTGGTTGCTCTGTACCTCGAGAGCGTAACGATTTTTGGATCGCGGGCTCGAGACCACGTGGGGGCAGTTTGCTTTTGCCGCGATCTGGTACGGTCTCTGGGAACTTTAAGTTTTAGAAACGAACATAGATTTATATCAACTGCTGTCGTGGCGCGGTTGATTGCTCTGTACCTCGAGAGCGTGACGTATTTTGGATCGCGGGCTCGAGACCAGGTGGGGGCAGTTTGCTTTTGCCGCGATCTCATACGGTCTCTGGGAAATTTAAGTATTAGAAACGAACATAGATTTATATCAACTGCTGTCGTGGCGCGGTTGGTTGCTCTGTACCTCGAGAGCATGACGTATTTTGGATCGCGGGCTCGAGACCAGGTGGGGGCAGTTTGCTTTTGCCGCGATCTTATACGGTCTCTGGGAACTTTAAGTATTAGAAACGAACATAGATTTATATCAACTGCTGTCGTGGCGCGGTTGGTTGCTCTGTACCTAGAGAGCGTGACGATTTTTGGATCGCGGGCTCGAGACCAGGTGGGGGCAGTTTGCTTTTGCCGCGATCTCATACGGTCTCTGGGAACTTTAAGTATTAGAAACGAACATAGATTTATATCAACTGCTGTCGTGGCGCGGTTGGTTGCTCTGTACCACGAGAGCGTGACGTATTTTGGATCGCGGGCTCGAGACCAGGTGGGGGCAGTTTGCTTTTGCCGCGATCTCATACGGTCTCTGGGAACTTTAAGTATTAGAAACGAACATAGATTTATATCAACTGCTGTCGTGGCGCGGTTGGTTGCTCTGTAACTCGAGAGCGTCACGATTTTTGGATCGCGGGCTCGAGACCAGGTGGGGGCAGTTTGCTTTTGCCGCGATCTCATACGGTCTCTGGGAACTTTAAGTATTAGAAACGAACATAGATTTATATCAACTGCTGTCGTGGCGCGGTTGGTTGCTCTGTACCTAGAGAGCGTGACGATTTTTGGATCGCGTGCTCGAGACCAGGTGGGGGTAGTTTGCTTTTGCCGCGATCTCATACGGTCTCTGGGAACTTTAAGTATTAGAAACGAACATAGATTTATATCAACTGCTGTCGTGGCGCGGTTGGTTGCTCTGTACCTCGAGAGCGTGACGATTTTTGGATCGCGGGCTCGAGACCAGGTGGGGGCAGTTTGCTTTTGCCGCGATCTCATACGGTCTCTGGGAACTTTAAGTATTAGAAACGAACATAGATTTATATCAACTGCTGTCGTGGCGCGGTTGGTTGCTCTGTACTTCGAGAGCGTGACGTATTTTGGATCGCGGGCTCGAGACCACGTGGGGGCAGTTTGCTTTTGCCGCGATCTCATACGGTCTCTGGGAACTTTAAGTATTAGAAACGAACATAGATTTATATCAACTGCTGTCGTGGCGCGGTTGGTTGCTCTGTACCTCGAGAGCGTGACGATTTTTGGATCGCGGGCTCGAGACCAGGTGGGGGCAGTTTGCTTTTGCCGCGATCTCATACGGTCTCTGGGAACTTTAAGTATTAGAAACGAACATAGATTTATATCAACTGCTGTCGTGGCGCGGTTGGTTGCTCTGTACCTCGAGAGCGTGACGATTTTTGGATCGCGGGCTCGAGACCAGGTGATGGCAGTTTGCTTTTGCCGCGATCTCATATGGTCTCTGGGAACTTTAAGTATTAGAAACGAACATAGATTTATATCAACTGCTGTCGTGGCGCGGTTGGTTGCTCTGTACCTCGAGAGCGTGACGACTTTTGGATCGCGGGCTCGAGACCACGTGGGGGCAGTTTGCTTTTGCCGCGATCTCATACGGTCTCTGGGAACTTTAAGTATTAGAAACGAACATAGATTTATATCAACTGCTGTCGTGGCGCGGTTGGTTGCTCTGTACCTCGAGAGCGTGACGATTTTTGGATCGCGGGCTCGAGACCATGTGGGGGCAGTTTGCTTTTGCCGCGATCTCATACGGTCTCTGGGAACTTTAAGTATTAGAAACGAACATAGATTTATATCAACTGCTGTCGTGGCGCGGTTGGTTGCTCTGTACCTCGAGAGCGTCACGATTTTTGGATCGCGGGCTCGAGACCAGGTGGGGGCAGTTTGCTTTTGCCGCGATCTCATACGGTCTCTGGGAACTTTAAGTATTAGAAACGAACATAGATTTATATCAACTGCTGTCGTGGCGCGGTTGGTTGCTCTGTACCTCGAGAGCGTGACGTATTTTGGATCGCGGGCTCGAGACCAGGTGGGGCAGTTTGCTTTTGCCGCGATCTGATACGGTCTCTGGGAACTTTAAGTATTAGAAACGAACATAGATTTATATCAACTGCTGTCGTGGCGCGGTTGGTTGCTCTGTACCTCGAGAGCGTGACGATTTTTGGATCGCGGGCTCGAGACCAGGTGGGGGCAGTTTGCTTTTGCCGCGATCTTATACGGTCTCTGGGAACTTTAAGTATTAGAAACGAACATAGATTTATATCAACTGCTGTCGTGGCGCGGTTGGTTGCTCTGTACCTCGAGAGCGTGACGTATTTTGGATCGCGGGCTCGAGACCAGGTGGGGCAGTTTGCTTTTGCCGCGATCTCATACGGTCTCTGGGAACTTTAAGTATTAGAAACGAACATAGATTTATATCAACTGCTGTCGTGGCGCGGTTGGTTGCTCTGTACCTCGAGAGCGTGACGTATTTTGGATCGCGGGCTCGAGACCAGGTGGGGGCAGTTTGCTTTTGCCGCGATCTGGTACGGTCTCTGGGAACTTTAAGTATTAGAAACGAACATAGATTTATATCAACTGCTGTCGTGGAGCGGTTGATTGCTCTGTACCTCGAGAGCGTGACGATTTTTGGATCGCGGGCTCGAGACCACGTGGGGGCAGTTTGCTTTTGCCGCGATCTCATACGGTCTCTGGGAACTTTAAGTATTAGAAACGAACATAGATTTATATCAACTGCTGTCGTGGCGCGGTTGGTTGCTCTGTACCTCGAGAGCGTGACGACTTTTGGATCGCGGGCTCGAGACCACGTGGGGGCAGTTTGCTTTTGCCGCGATCTCATACGGTCTCTGGGAACTTTAAGTATTAGAAACGAACATAGATTTATATCAACTGCTGTCGTGGCGCGGTTGGTTGTGCTCTGTACCTCGAGAGCGTGACGTATTTTGGATCGCGGGCTCGAGACCAGGTGGGGGCAGTTTGCTTTTGCCGCGATCTTATACGGTCTCTGGGAACTTTAAGTATTAGAAACGAACATAGATTTATATCAACTGCTGTCGTGGCGCGTTTGGTTGCTCTGTACCTCGAGAACGTGACGTATTTTGGATCGCGGGCTCGAGACCAGGTGGGGGCAGTTTGATTTTACCGCGATCTCATACGGTCTCTGGGAACTTTAAGTATTAGAAACGAACATAGATTTATATCAACTGCTGTCGTGGCGCGGTTGGTTGCTCTGTACCTCGAGAGCGTGACGTATTTTGGATCGCGGGCTCGAGACCAGGTGGGGGCAGTTTGCTTTTGCCGCGATCTTATACGGTCTCTGGGAACTTTAAGTATTAGAAACGAACATAGATTTATATCAACTGCTGTCGTGGCGCGGTTGGTTGCTCTGTACCTCGAGAGCGTGACGTATTTTGGATCGCGGGCTCGAGACCAGGTGGGGGCAGTTTGCTTTTGCCGCGATCTTATACGGTCTCTGGGAACTTTAAGTATTAGAAACGAACATAGATTTATATCAACTGCTGTCGTGGCGTTGTTGGTTGCTCTGTACTTCGAGAGCGTGACGATTTTTGGATCGCGGGCTCGAGACCAGGTGGGGGCAGTTTGCTTTTGCCGCGATCTCATACGGTCTCTGGGAACTTTAAGTATTAGAAACGAACATAGATTTATATCAACTGCTGTCGTGGCGCGGTTGGTTGCTCTGTACCTCGAGAGCGTGACGATTTTTGGATCGCGGGCTCGAGACCAGGTGGGGGCAGTTTGCTTTTGCCGCGATCTCATACGGTCTCTGGGAACTTTAAGTATTAGAAACGAACATAGATTTATATCAACTGCTGTCGTGGCGCGGTTGGTTGCTCTGTACTTCGAGAGCGTGACGTATTTTGGATCGCGGGCTCGAGACCAGGTGGGGGCAGTTTGCTTTTGCCGCGATCTCATACGGTCTCTGGGAACTTTAAGTATTAGAAACGAACATAGATTTATATCAACTGCTGTCGTGGCGCGGTTGGTTGCTCTGTACCTCCAGAGCGTGACGATTTTTGGATCGCGGGCTCGAGACCAGGTGGGGGCAGTTTGCTTTTGCCGCGATCTCATACGGTCTCTGGGAACTTTAAGTATTAGAAACGAACATAGATTTATATCAACTGCTGTCGTGGCGCGGTTGGTTGCTCTGTACCTCGAGAGCGTGACGATTTTTGGATCGCGGGCTCGAGACCAGGTGATGGCAGTTTGCTTTTGCCGCGATCTCATATGGTCTCTGGGAACTTTAAGTATTAGAAACGAACATAGATTTATATCAACTGCTGTCGTGGCGCGGTTGGTTGCTCTGTACCTCGAGAGCGTGACGATTTTTGGATCGCGGGCTCGAGACCAGGTGGGGGCAGTTTGCTTTTGCCGCGATCTCATACGGTCTCTGGGAACTTTAAGTATTAGAAACGAACATAGATTTATATCAACTGCTGTCGTGGCGCGGTTGGTTGCTCTGTACCTCGAGAGCGTCACGATTTTTGGATCGCGGGCTCGAGACCACGTGGGGGCAGTTTGCTTTTGCCGCGATCTCATACGGTCTCTGGGAACTTTAAGTATTAGAAACGAACATAGATTTACATCAACTGCTGTCGTGGCGCGGTTGGTTGCTCTGTACCTCGAGAGCGTGACGTATTTTGGATCGCGGGCTCGAGACCAGGTGGGGGCAGTTTGCTTTTGCCGCGATCTCATACGGTCTCTGGGAACTTTAAGTATTAGAAACGAACATAGATTTATATCAACTGCTGTCGTGGCGCGGTTGGTTGCTCTGTACCTCGAGAGCGTGACGTATTTTGGATCGCGGGCTCGAGACCAGGTGGGGGCAGTTTGCTTTTGCCGCGATCTCATACGGTCTCTGGGAACTTTAAGTATTAGAAACGAACATAGATTTATATCAACTGCTGTCGTGGCGCGGTTGGTTGCTCTGTACCTCGAGAGCGTGACGATTTTTGGATCGCGGGATCGAGACCAGGCCAGCGCAGTTTGCTTTTGCCGCGATCTATTACGATCTCTGGGAACTTTAAGTATTAGAAACGAACAAAGATTTATATCAACTGCTGTCGTGGCGCGGTTGGTTGTGCTCTGTACCTCGAGAGCGTAACGTATTTTGGATCCTGGGCTCGAGACCCAGCCACTGCAGTTTGCTTTTGCCGCGATCTAATACGATCTCTGGAACTTTAAGTATTAGAAACGAACATAGATTTATATCTACTGCTGTCGTGGCGCGGTTGGCTGTGCTCTGTACTTCGAGAGCGTGACGTATTTTGGATCGCGGGCTCGAGACCAGGCCAGCGCAGTCTGCTTTTGCCGCGATCTTATACGGTCTCTGGAACTTTAAGTATTAGAAACGAACAAAGATTTATATCAACTGCTGTCGTGGCGCGGTTGGTTGCTCTCTGTACCTCGAGAGCGTGACGTATTTTGGATCGCGGGCTCGAGACCAGGCCAGCACAGTTTGCTTTTGCCGCGATCTAATACGATCTCTGGAACTTTAAGTATTAGAAACGAACATAGATTTATATCAACAGCTGCCGTGGCGCAGTTGGTTGTGCTCTGTACCTTGAGAGCGAGACGTATTTTGGATTCTCGGCTCGAGACCTGGCCACCGCAGTTTGCTTTTGCCGCGATCTTATACTGCTAACCCCTACTGCTTACACAGTATTGCTCATATGTGTATCTACACACTTCACCGTGTGTACTGAAATGTCTGAAAATACATCTTTATGGACCAAAAATGATAATTGCATAGAATTCTGTTGTGGTTTATATTGTGACGACAATAAAAAGTATCATTTTGGTAATAACAAAAAATCATCTCTCACTTTAGGTGGCATACTCCTATTGGAGTCTATATCAATCCGCTCAAAAGCAGCGGGAGAACATCTTTTTGTGACCTGTTATCAATCATGATCTAGTTTTTTGTGGCATGCATGTTGAAGAGCATTAATGGAAGTACATGTGGTGAGAAAATTGGGTCAATTGAGGCTATTTTAGACTCTATGCCTCCCAGGAGCAGCGTAGGAAATTTGTTTACCATTGAGTGAAGAGGTTTGTTTACAAGTGACGAAAACTTCCGGCTCGGATAGCAAAAAATCTTCATGATCATGGTACGGAAACCTGATGATGCCATGAATGGCCAATTTGTCAGCTATCCGGTGATGGGTAGCGTTTAGCTAGTGAAAACTTCTATCTAGACTAAGAGACCACATTACTTTTGTGATTTAGTGTGTAAGTCAATGGGGCTTTTAATGGGCGTATGCTACCTTAAGCAAAAATGCTAAAATTTTTCATTTTAAGTGCTAGAAGTCCCAATTTTGGACCAAAGTAGTTGCTATGGTGTGTAAAAATGGTTTTCAAGCAAACGTCTGAAAATTCAAGCTTGGATGATTTTTACGCATAAATTAGTATTACAGACTTAAAGTACCACAAAGAGCATGTGCGTTTCTATACATGAGACCAGAACAACATTTTGAGCATTTCTGACCAGTTTTCCTCCCCAATAAACTATTGGGTCATTAAGCCTTGACCTACCAAAGCTTCCGTAATTTGATTCATTCCTTGACCCTGCTAAGTAGGTGCCAAATGCACGATATTCAAAATCCTTCAGAATCAGACCAAAATGCCTGCCGTGTGTGTGACGTGAATGACTTAGTTCAGTGAAATTTGACATCCGTGGGCACCTAAAGTACATGGTAACCATATTTTAGGTTATTTTTGCTAAAGTTGGAAGTACCTGGTGTTTGACTAAAGACAAATACTCAGTTTCAATGCATGAAATACCCATAATGTTGTTAGCTTAGGCCTCAGGTTCATAATGGCGCTACGTTAGTACCCTAGACCACGTCTACACCAGCTGTAGCACAATGTGAGGTCTGTATCCTAAGTGGAGTGGCTGCTGAGTGCTAAAACCTTACACAGAGAATGTTTTGAGTCTTATTTAGCAAATAATCCACAAAGGTATGCATTTTCTGCTCCTACATATGTGCATCAAGGGGTTTTGAGCCTATTTTCACTATCATTAGTTTTCTGTTGTTTTGTCAATTTTCAGAGAAAGTTGATGTGCCAAGTCCTCAGCATTCACAGCGATATACTTTGAATGGGTGTGGTATCAATGGCCTCAACTGGTTAGATGAGGTAACAACAAATCCCAAACAACTCTGACAGCAGAAAGAGATATCCTGATGCTTCCATGGGAGATCTACTGTAGTAACTACAGTATAGGAACCAGTGCTCGCCACCAATGGAGAATAAGGTAATTTGACGTTGTTGTTCTTTGCCGAGCAACAAATTTGAATGTTTTATCATGAAATATGCCCCCCTATCCACCTCTCTTCCCTTATAACTGTCTTTAATACATTGTAACAACCTATGCACAAACCTTTAAATGGACTGGATATGCTGTTGAGGTGAACAGTGTATCTAGATAGCATTTCAGTATTTGTTCCTTTTGACTACTGTACATACTGTTACAGTGTGTTTCAGTGTGTGGCCGTTGAGCGTGTCGTATCAAGAATATAGGAGGCGATCATTTATTTAGTAACAGACTTGGTTTATTATTGTACTTCAGTAGCCATATTCAATGGAGTGCACAGACTCGTAGTGTGTAATATGAAGAGCAAGTACGGTAGCTCATATTGATCAGCTACATAAATGTACTTGTCACACAGTGAGGCTGTGGTTTACAAATCCCGATGATCCAGTTTTGGCAAAGAACACCTTCAATTCTCTTCTCTTATTCTTAGTAACTTAGCAGTTGCACTGGAGTGACATGCAATATCAGTTTAACATGTTCCAAACAGTTCAGGAATACATTGGGGTATGTCCTGTAGGTCAGTTTGGGAGGAATCAGCTGAGCTAAACAAAAGTAGTTTTCATCACTTTTCAGAGCCAGAGATGAAAAAACCCTCCCCGCAGACCCTTCTCTGGATGACGTTTCTGCAGGTAGGGCAAGCCAGACCAAGTGGGCGGTGATCAGGAATACCAATACAACCTGCAGGAATCATAGATGCACCCAAATTGGTCAAGCTTATCAAAATTGGTGACTGGAAATGTTGTTGCAGTCGTAGACCTGGTTACTGCTTACACAGTATTGCTCATATGTGTATTTACACACTGCACCTTGCATACTGAAATCTCTGAAAATACATCTTTATGGACCTAAAATGATAATTGCATAGAATTTTGTTGTGGTTTATATTGTGACGACTATAAAAAGTATCATTTTGGTATTAAAAAAAAAATTCATCTCTCACATAAGGTGGCATACTCCTATTAGAGTCTATATCAGTCCGCTCGATTGTTCTCCTTCAAGAAAAGTGCCAAAGAGCAGCAGGGGAACATCTTTTGTGACCTGTTATCAATCATGATCTAGTTTTTTGTGGCTTGCATGTTGAAGAGCATTAATGGAAGTACATGTAGTGAGAAAATTGTGTCAATTGAGGCCATTTCAGACCCCTTTAAGGCCTCCCAGGAGCAGCGTAGGAAAATTGTTTACCACTGAGTGAAGAGGTTTGTTTACAAGTGACAAAAACTTCCGGCTCGGATAGCAAAAAATCTACATGGTCATGATACGGAAAATTGATGATGCCATAAAAGGCCAACTTGACAGCTATCCGGTGATGGGTAGCGTTTAGCTAGTGAAAACTTCTCTCTAGACTTAGAGACCACATTAATTTTGTGATTTAGTGTGTAAGTCAATGGCGCTTTTAATGGGCGTATGCTACCTGAAGGATTCTTGCCAGGTTTGTTACTGTTTTTTAAAGCTTTTTATATGGACAAGAGTTCACTCTTGTAGCTACATAGTGATTCCAAACACAACCTTTGATTCAAGTCCTACAATTCTTCCATATCAGAAAGACCTATAGGGTCGTCCCCACATCCATTGCTTGTCTCTCTGTGAGCCATCATAGCACTGTGATAGGCCCTTAATAGAGCTTGCAAATTAACAAACCTGTTTCCTGTAGATTCTGCAAACATGGTTTGTTGTGACTGAGTTGAAAATATCTCATGTCCTTTATCTGCTGGGTTAATTACTCTCTCACATCTTCCTTGTCGAGCCTTCTATAAGCAGGTTTGCGAGAGGAATTAGTTGCCATATCTGTATCAGAAGAGCTAGGAATATCACCAGTGCAATTGGCATCAGCTTCAGCAGCTGTTCAAGCAGTAAAGCCAAACCTGTTACCTGGCTTGAAGGTTATTACATGCCTATCAAACATGCCTTTCCTTCTACCCATTGTTCTAAATACTAATCAGTTTTTATCCTTAAAACATACCAATTTTCCAGTGACCTATTCACTAGTTTTGTTTGTAAGCATTTATTGGAAGTCTAAGCAGTTGAATAGCTACACATAGAATGATACAAGACAAGACTTACACTGAGAAACTAGTCAATATGATCGACTACAACTAGTTTGGAATGTTGTTTGAACAGCGCCCTCATTCTAGATCCGGTCACAGCTAGTGCATAGATCTCCTAAGTAGTTTTTGCACCAAAATCTGACAAAATACCTTTGAAAAGCAGTGCCAAAGTAACAAGTAACTTTTTCTCTTTCACTTTAGAGCCACAGCTAAGGGCGCATGCTTACTGGATGCTGGGAGTGATCAAATTTTCAGAGGGAAGAAGGCCAACCAAGTTTCCACCAGAGGGGGTAAGTAGCACCAAACTGAGGGACTGTGCTTAAAACACATTGTGTGGACCCAAGAACAATTTAGACATTCAGTAGATGCCTGTCATGCTGATGGAATGACTTCTTATCACACTAGGGAATATGTCAATCATTGGGCTCTCACTTGTTTAAAGTTCAGTACCGTATTATTCATATAGACTGTACAACATGTGTGAAACACCATATGAAGATTCACCCAATAGACAGAGATACACAGAAATGATGTAAGTCACAACTTCTCAAACTATCATAAAAAGGAGGTTTAATGTGGAGTTTAAATATCTCAGCTGTTACTTAAGGTGGCATACTCCTATTAGCATCTATATCAACCTGCACAAGTGTTCTCCTTCAGGAAAAGTTCCAAAGAGCAACAGGAGAACATCTTTGTTTATATCTTATCAATTAGGATCTGGTTTTCTTGGTTTGGCTGTAATGGAGCATGAATGGAAGTACAAGTGGTACACAGATTGGGTCAGTTGAGGCAAGTTTAGACCACTTTAGGTCTCCCTGGAGCAGCATATGAACATTGTTTACTGCTGAGTAAAGAGGTTTGTTTACAAGTGAAGAAAATTTCAAGCTCTCATAGGAAACAAAAAGTCTGCACAGTCATGATAAAGAAACTTGAGGTTCAAATGAATGTGATAAATTTATTAGAATAAACCAAAAGCAAATAGAATGAAGGGTAATTTAAACCAAGAAATACTGCACGACGCAACTCACATGCATACCTGTAAATGTTACCCACGCACGACGACACATACAAAACTGACACGTAAAGGGAAACACAGCATCACACGCATTAAAACAATCGAAGACCATTAACAGGGTGTACTGCTGAGTTTCTGGAGAAAGATTGTAAAACAAACCACCTGCTGCTGAAGAAACAAAGTCTAAACATTCAAGAGTTCTGCTGCCTCCATTGGTCTTTATTATAACTTTCTGTCAAATATCATTGGAGATATGGATATTTTGGCTTCCAGATTAAAGGTACAAAGCCAACATGTCTGGGAGGAAATGCTCCTAAAAAGGTCAATGCCCGTTCACTGATGCACATATTATATGACATCACGGTCACGCCAATACATGTGTCTAAATGCTTCAAAGCATGCCTTTTCTTTCATTGTTGATGCTGGATCTGGAAAATAACCATTTCATCCTTAATTAAAAGTCTTGAATTTTAATATATCAACACTGAGGGAACCCTGAAGGATTGATAATCCAACACAATCGTAGAATAGAAAAGGTGAGGGATTTCTCAACCAAGGCTTCCTATACAATTGAGTTTTCTCCTGGCATCTTGAATCCAGTGAAATGACCATTGGCTGGAAACTCACTTCTGATTCTTTGGACTGCACATGATGGTAGCACAACCCTGACGTGTCTTGCTAGGAACCCCCAGCACCTTTGAACCTGTTGACCGTAGGCTATGTATCTGTACTGCCTAAAAAAAAATATTGAAAGTTCAAAATGTATGAATGTTGGCCCATGATGTCCACAATAACAAGCAGGGATACAATGTACAGTTATGGTTACATTTGTTGTGAATTTACACCTTCCATATTTCATGAAACATTCTTTTGTTCAGACAATTGATTTGCAAAACTCCAGGCCTAAGTACTAGCCTAGTAATAATGAGTATAAAATGACACATATGCCTACCTAGCATGGCTGCATAATGCAGCTTACGTCCCGAGCCAAACTTTCAGTATGTAACCACCACTACTACTACTACTACGCACCATACTGAACATGTATGAATACATAGCCAACACACAGTACATATGGGTTGTAAGGATTCTATGGTTGTAAGTCACCGTAACACAACTCACAATATGGTTAAGGCAGTTCCGCGAATTCCAACCACACATGCACAAAATGGACTGGATTTTGTTTGCTTCATTACTAAATTCTTACCACGTTGTATGCTCCTTGCAATAGTTCCGAACGGGTTTCTTCTTCGATATGTTGTGGAGCTTCAATTTCGGCTCATTTGACAGGCTCGAACTGATACGGTTCTATATCCTAACAGTAACACCTCAGGTCCACCCTCAACATTAGGTTCAATATTGGCATGATCATCGCCTTCACTCTCTGCTTCGAATATTAGAAAGGGCACTCCAATTCTAGTACAATTTCACTGCCTGGTGAAGAACCACTATCACTTTGAACTTCGGTTGCCACATTTGGTTCTAAATCTGACATTCCACGGGAAATTTAGATTTGAATTCGTGCTGACTTGTTATCGATTGTTTTGTGTATTTATGTACACTTGTCGGAGTGTAGGTATGATATATGTTCGGAGGAAACAGCGAGAGCAAATCGTGTTCCTAAAATGTTGTCACATTAGGTCATGAGATTACGAAAAAAAATTTCGAAGGGAAAAATCAAGTTTCTAATTGGCAGAGTGGTTGATATATGTTCTAGAGAACATGCTTAGATGGATCCCAAAAATACAGGATGTTGAAATTTTCGTGTCGTGGCCATAATAAGTAAGAATTTGAAAATTGCCATTTTAGACTCTATGAGCCTTAAGTATAGCTAAGGGTATTGGTTATGATATGTAATCACGGAATATGACAAAAAGGTCTCATCATTTTACGCTTTTTTTTTTAGTGATTTGGGGGCAAATTTTGTGAAAAATCACCAAAATATCGCAATGTGGCATGAGATTGACACGGAAGTAACAACACATTGGTACACCATGGCATGTGCCCAAAAATGCACTGATGAAGTAATAGTTAGACTGGAAGAACATGTTCATGGCCTGTAGAGACCAATGTACTACCTGTGTCTGTTGTTTTGATCTGTGTGTTATTGAGATGTGTAGTAGTACAAGTAAAGGATGGTATAAGGAGCCACTAGTTTCAATGTTAAGCTATTGAACAAGTAAAACCTGAGGAACTGAAGTTGTACATCTGGTGAGTAGTCTACTTTTATACAGTGTAGTGCTGATAGTCGTGATCGATTAATCGCCAGTAGTCGCGATTACACTTTGGAAGTTTGATTAATCGCTCTCAAAACCTAAGTTGCGATTACTGGACTAAAGCTAGCACTACACACAATCTGCTATTGAAAAATAGCCTAACCTATCAAAAACAACACTTAAGCAGTTTGTCAGCAAATATTGCAAACACAGGTTCTTACAATGCTACACTAGAACTGTGCTGTGTTAAAAATCAGCAAGCACCTGTTCAGGTTAGATTCATGCGTTTACTTGTTAGTAATACGATTGTTCTGCAGTGCAACATTTAGTCCTAGCAATGTTTCATCATTGCGCATAATTGCAAATTCCCAAATTTATTAATCTTTAATGATTGCCAAAGAATTTGTAATTTCTTCAAACATGCATGTTTACAGTATATTTCATTTCTGGCCAGTGGTTCACATGTATCATATGTCTGATAGAGTGTGTCGATTGCGGTGAAGTTTCATTTCAATGTGTCATAATATGTGCGTGCTATCACACTAGGCTAAAGCCTAGCCTAGAAGGTGAACGTCCTTCTACAGAAAACTCTTGCATAGTAATCATCACACCGCTACAGGGTGTTGCATCTATTCATTTTTTTGCTGTGATTAGTGCTAGTAGTTGTAGTAGCCTTGTAGATCCATTCCAAAGTTTTTGATTTACTTTGAAGGATTTTAAGAAATGTTGAATATTGAAATTTGTTGACAGTTTTTGTTTGGTAGATGTTTTAACATGAATTAGACATCACACATTAAGACTTGAAAGAACAAATAGGGACAGTGCACCATGGAAAAAGATTTGTTTGACTGTATTTCTGCAATGTAGAAATGACAGTGATGATGCCATAACTGTAACCGAGTATCGCGAGAAGAGCTATGCGATTAATCAACTACAAAAGTAAGAGTCGACTATCAGCACTAATACTGTGTACCTAGCAGAGCAAAAAGCGACAGTCAGAATTTAAATGCATACATTACAATGTAATATATGTGGTGTAAGAATCAGTTTTATTGAGACCCAGACTGCAATCAGAATAAGGATAGGCCTATATACAGTAACACATTTGTAAATGGAAAGCTCACACCTTCACAATGTCAGACTAAGATTGGATGGCATGGGCTGATGAAATAAATGCAAATGTTGCAAAATATACATCAGCCCCAACAAGTTACACAAATGGCTGCAGGATGTGGACAGGGTTTACATATATATATATAAATATATATGGCATTATCCGCACAATGCTATCCCTGGCAGCTAAGAGAAGAGCCACATTCCAGCATCTGCTCTTCAAAGTATTGTGCAAAGAAATTAACTTTTTAAGTACCAAATCATTTCACATCTCCCACATATGCCACAACAGCCTATGTGTGGAGGTGTCACATCCATTGCTTGTGTCTCTGTGAGCCATCATAGCATTGTGACAGGCCCTTAATAAGACTTGCAAATTTACTAACCTGTTTACTGTAGATTTTGTCATATATCAGAGGAGAGTACTGCTTTAGTCAGTGCTCTGTAGAGAGACCTGTTTATTGAAATCTAAACTGTACACTATGGGTGTTTCACATCAGGTTCTCTGCTGGGTGGATGCTTTTCTGAGTGATAGAGAGCAGTCGGTTGTTGTCAATGGGTCTAGGTCTAATCCTTCTAAGGTTACTTCCGGTGTTCCGCAAGGGTCAGTTTTGGGACCCATTCTCTTCCTGGCCTATATTAATGATATTGGTAATGCTGTTTCTTCTGGTGTCCGACTGTTCGCTGATGACTGTGTCTGTTATCGGGTTATCGATGATGTCAGTGATGGTCATCAACTTCAGGAAGATATTAATATACTAGGGCAATGGGCTAAAGATTGGGGCATGAGTTTCCAGCCGGTGAAATGTAACATTATGACCATTACTAGAAAGAGGAAACCTGTAAATTTCAATTACATGCTCAATGGGGTTCACTTGGTTAAGGTTGATTGTATTAAATATCTGGGTATTCATATCACTTCAGATCTCAACTGGGGAAAAAATATTCAAAATGTGTGTAACAAAGGAAATAGGATATTGGGAGTTCTTTGTAGAAACTTATCCCCTTGTTCGAAGGATGCAAAATTGGCTGCATATAAAGGTCTCCTCCTGCCAGTATTGGAATATGCCAGTTCTGTCTGGGATCCCCACCAAGCTTTCTTGCAGCACAACCTCGAAAACATTCAGAGGCGTGCAGCCCGTTTCATCGCTTCAGATTATTCAAGAGAGCCTGGCTCTGTCTCATCTCTGTTACGGGACCTAAACCTGGTGCCCTTGGCAGAGAGGCGCAGACAAAGTAGAATCATCTTATTTGCTAAGGGCATCTATGGTCAGGCTCAGATCCCTATTGACTGCCTAAGAAAGCCTCTGCGTAGGAGTCGGAACATGCACGATATGCATTTCTGCCAACTGTATGCCAGTACCAATTGCTATAAGTATAGTTTTTTTCCAAATACAATTAGGGATTGGAATAGTCTGCCTTCAGACCTCATTAGTAGTTCCAGTGGTTCTGTGAATCCTGTCACTTATATCAGTACTCGGGTCAGATCTAATTAATTACTCTCTTGACGTGTGTGTGGTGAGATATTGTCCCTTTTTGCGGATGTGTCACCGTATCGAAGACGAAGACGAGGTGTACTACATCAGAATGATAAGCTGCAGCCATTGTTCTACTGAATCCATTACATGCCTTGCCATCAGCATCAGTTGTGAGGTACATGACCGTACCCATTCTTCATAATAATAATCAGTTTTTTATCCTCAAAGTTCAACAAAATTCCAGTGACCTATTCACTAGTTTGTTTGTATACAAATGCTTAAATGGTTATAAGCATTTATTGGAAGTCTAAGCAGTTGAATAGCTGCACATAGAATGATACAAGACAAGACTTACACTGAGAAACTAGTCAATATGATCTACTACAACGATTTAGGAATGTTGCTTGAACAGCGCCCTCATTCTAGATCTGGTCACAGCTAGAACATAGGTCTCCTGAGTAGTTTTCGCAACAAAATCTGACAAAATACCTTTGAAAAGCAGTGCCAAAGTAACAAGTAACTTTTTCTCTTTCATTTTAGGGCCAGAGTTTACTCGATACAGGGAGTGATCACATTTTCAGAGGGAAGAAGGCCAACTTGCGTCAAGTTTCCACCAGAGGGGATAAGTAGCACCAACTGAGGGACTGTGCTTAAAACACATTGTGTGGACCCAAGAACAATTTAGACATTCAGTAGATGCCAGCCATGCTGATGGAATGACTTCTAATCACACTAGGGAATATGTCAACCATTGGGCTCTCACTTGTTTAAAGTTCAGTACTGTATTATTCATATAGACTGTACAACATGTGTGAGACACCATATGAAGATTCACACAATAGACAGAGATAAACAAAAATGATATAAGTCATTACTTCTGAAACTATCATAAAAAGAGGTTGAAAGTGGATTTTAGAAATGTCAACTGTTACTTTAGCTGGCATACTCCTATTAGCATCTATATCAATCCGTACCAAGTGTGCTTCTTCAGAAAAAGTGCCAAAAAGCAACAGGAGACATCTTTTTTGACATGTCATCAATCACTGGACTGGTTTATGTTTTTAGTTCTACCATGTAGCTTGTACTCTCTCTCTCTCTGAGTTGTACTCACCTCCTTCTGTATGCTCTGCCTCTGTTATATAGTCTATCATACTGTTGTTTCCTTTGCATCTGTTTCAGAGTCTGGATACATAGACTATTTGAGCTCACCTCTAATCCTGCAGCTTCCATCTTCCTGGCTATGGACTCTTCAGGCCCTTTATTTGTAATGTTTGTGGCACTGTGGTCCCTGTACTGACTGTTGCGTGAAATGCTTGTGCTATGTTTTGGATTGGAAACTCGAAAGCATTATTGACTACCTCTGCTTTTTGAGTGGAAGTCTGAAACTGAGTGGACCATAAACGTTTGCTGCAGGTGGGTGTCTCAGGTATTTCATTTACAGTACTGATTTCGCTTAACTCCCGTTGAAATTTGTTAAAAGGAAAATAAACAAATTTCTTCGTTTTTTATCGAAATTTGCCGATTTTTATCGAAATTCAACGAATTTTAACGATTGGTGATCTCAATCATTTCCTACGTGGAATTTTCAACGATGCGTTGAAATTCTTTTTTAAACGAAATAAAAGGTCAATATGTGGTTACGCGAAACGTCGGAAATCGCGTAACTTCGTTTATTAGTATCGATTAGACTTTGGTACAGTCGTTTGAAAGCATTCTCAGGCTTGCATGAGTAGTAACTCTCAAAGAAACATGTAGTAAAACTGACGGGGGACGTTTTCTGACTGAACCCCAAACACAGTGACATAAGTCTTAACTTTGCCAGGCTATCTTGGAGGTTGCAGTACACGCTATGTACCACGAGGCACCCTTCCAGATAAGTTGGAGTGCTGTTTAACCATTTAAATAACAATGAATGGACATAAATAAACTTGGTTTACTTGCAGATTGCAAAAAATAGTTATTTTTAAGAGATGTAAATTTGTTTTTTTATAAGAGTTGAAGTGTGAAACTTTGTTTCCGAGCGAAAACACTTGAAGCAGTTACTTGAAGCAAAATAAAGATGCCCCGCCCATTCTGCTAGGACGCTTCCATTTTTCAAAAATGTGTTTTCTCTTGTTATTTTTCTATTTTGTTTAGTATAGATTTGGCATGAGACATGTTACTCAGGTTAACTTTGATGGAATAATTTTATACCAGAAGTGGAAAAAACGGATCATTTCCGAACAAGATAACACACTAAGGGTGTGACCGTTTAAACGATTAACCGTTTAACCGGCCGCAAATGCACTATCAGTTTAGAAAATCACAAACTGTATAAACGGAAAATTAAAAAAAAAAATCAAATACATTTTAAACATGAAAATTATTTAAAAATATGTAAAGAACTGAGTAATGTACTGCAAACTATCAATAAAAAACAGAAAAACGATGTTTTAGGCATTCGTTCAATATAACTATAGTAGTAGGCCAATAGTCACGAGCTCATGATAGTGTCATCAATTCGTCTTCTCAGTTTATATTTGCGACATATATCACCCGTGTACATCGATCAATGGCATGGTGAAATCCTGTGTGAAAATATGTCGATGCCAAAAGACGCAAATGGTCGTTCTAGAAAGTATCGTAATAACATTAACAACACAAGGCCAGTTTGCTCTCTCAGGTCCGCACGTATACAGCCATTTTTTCCACACATGGTATTATACTGTGCATGCATTGCGGGCGGGATTGCGGCAAACATAAAAGAATATGAATGAAAATGATAAACCTTACGATATTTTTCACAAATATTGGTGCTTAGATAAGTGCTTCCTCACAATCAAAGAGCCGCCCCAAAATTTGCTCCGCTTACGTAAAACTTCTATATATATATAACACTTGGAAAAATTCGAGTTTTTACACACATAATTCCCACTGACATTGGTCATAGAACATAAGTAGGTCATTGACATTTGAACTTGCCCAAGTTCATCGCACCATGAGAACGACACAACACATTGAACATGATGTTACATTCTTCCGCCATCTGGACGCTGAGTGTAAATTTTGGTGTAATATGCAAATTATGAATGGTACTGCGCTGCCCGGTTAAAATTTAACCTATTGCAACACCAATTTTGGGAAGCTGTTGTTGAAGAAACTGTTGTATCAAATGTAAAGTACTGTATCATGTATGTGACACAAGAGAAAGAAAATGAAATCGGAGGCTGCTACAACCCATCCCACAACACGTGCGTGCGTAATTTGTTTTCTAAACATGACTTTTAATGAGTAAGCAGGAAAGGTGGGTAAGTTTGCTAAGTTAGGCAAGTTTTTGTTTAAAATCTTGTGATAGATAGACAAATATATTGTTTTTTTCTTCAAAAGTTACGAAGTTGCCGAAGGCCGAGTTATATAAATTCAGTGATCTGAACTTCTGAAGACCACGATATACTGATCAGGTGTGTTATTCTTTTCAGCAATTATTACACGTAATGTTGGCAATATTATTGGGCCTAATTAGTAATTAACATACATTGATCATTGTCTTGTTGCCTGAATTGCTACTTTTTGGAAAAAAAAAAACCTTAATTATTGTACTCATAATGTCCTATTTTCATTAAAAGTTGAGAGACATTACGTCGAAAAAGCCGCAATCGGGAAACAGCGTTTAAAAGTTTAACCTACCGGCAGGTTATACGGTTAAATGGTTAGTGAAATATCTGTTAGGTCACACCCTTATAACACCCAAAAAAAAAAAACGACTTTATTGAATGAAAATATACTGAAAACCATATCGCAAAAACACAAAATCGCCTATAACTCGAAAACGGAAGGAGATATCGACTTTTGTCAGCTGCGTAGGGATTTCCTGTACCGAATTTTGATGTGCTCTATCCACCTGTGTCATTTATGAGCTTCTCTGACGTAAGCTGCAGTACGTAATTTCTCCATACCAGTTCCGCAACATTTATTTACGCAGTAAACATTGTTCATGATGTTTTCTTTCACAACGAATATTCAAAGTTGTGCTCCACACGCTTCACAGATATTGTTTTATGTTGTTCATTTTCAATTCTAGTTTAAAATTACATTTTCGAACGATGCATTGCATGCCTTGTCAAACATTCCTGATTAGTAAAACTAAGGAAGGATATTTGATTGATATGATTTTATGAGCTGTTCCACTTGAAAAATGATGATAAAACCGAAAAACAAAACATTTACTTCTCATGTGACGCATACCGGGAGACTCATAAAAACCCCCTTCTCATTAAATTAAATTTACATGCCGTCAGGCCAGTTGAAAGCCCTCCCCAGTAATGTTTGATCAGCTCTTCCCATTATACAATACTCAAATAAGCAATGAAAATATATTCATTTTCCACAGGTTTCCATTCCATTATGAATAGTAGGGGCAAAATAATGTTTGCTTCTAGAGTAAGCCAGCCAAAGGTTCTGCAGTGCTAAACCCCCCACGAAGACAAATACTATGCTAATTAACAGATGGTAGGCGTGAATTGACAAAGCCAGGTTTATGATTGGACTAGGCCTCTCAAAAAAGTTTGGTCGCTGGAGATATCCAGGGTAGGGAATGCACATGTAAGCAGCATACTGTAGGTGGCCCAGACCCAGGCTGCGACCTTAATTACCAGGGCAGTTCGTCTGCATTCGCGGGCAACTTACAGTAGCTGGGTTAGGGGGAAAATAACAGGATGTTTTTTATTTTGCGTGCATTGAAGCCGGGGGGAGATTTTTTGGTTTGAAAGTGAGTGCGGTAAACGGTACTGTAGTACGTCAAGTAACACAGGAATTTATTGGAAAAAAAGATCTCTTTGATATCCAGCTACGACTGTTTCATTGTGTAAATTTTTTTTTTATTTCTTGTTTTTCTGACGCTGCGTTCATTGGTGAGTTACTTAAACTTATCTTAGTTTAATACTAGCCTTTAACTTAAGTACTTGTTACGATCGACCAAGACCAGTTTTTTATTATCCTAGCCAAATAATTTTTCAAACACCTAGTACAGAACTTACTCTGTCTTATATACAATCAAACTTTTGTAACATTTGTAATATTCCTCAGCCACTTCTGGTATAGTCTGAAAACGGCTGTAGTTACACTAAGGATTCAACGTAGGTCACAACCTTGATATGTCTAGAATTGCCTTTGCCGTTGTTGATCGCGATAACTTTCGTGGAAATTTCGTTGAAACTAAGTTGACAACCGTGCCCGCAGTAGTCTAAATCTTAATGAAATTATTTGTTTTTTATCGATTTTCAAATTTTTTTTATCGATTTTCAACCTTTTTTATCGATCGTTGCTTTTTTTGCAACGGGAGTTAAGCGAAATCAGTACTGTAGTTGTGTGCTATCAGTGTGGGATATTAGCAGAGATCTCTTTGTAGCATTTGGCATGAATGGAAATGTGTACTTCCTGCCCCTCTTGCATACAAATGAATGCTTCGGGCAATGTGAATGATTTCCAATGTAGCACTTTGCAAGGCAGTCTTAACATGTTGATAAAGCCTTCATAACTTTGCAGTGGTCGTATTTGAGGGCTTTAATTCCTGCAAGTAGTCACCTCTGCCAGTACAAGGCAGGTCAAGTCCTCTGCAATGCACTTTTGTATCAAGTGCTTCCTAGTCACAGTTTGTGCAGGTAACATATCAGAGGAGAGTACTGCTTTAGCCAGTGCCCTGCGGAGTGACTTGAGTAGGTGAACTTGGTCTAACAGCATATGGTTCTCTGTTTCAGAATGAGTAGCTGCAGCCATTGTACCAGTGAACCCTTTACATGCCTTGCCATCAGCATCAGTTGTTAGGCACTTCTCCTTTAGTGGGTTCTTACCAGTAAGTAATTTGGATGCACAAATCTTTCCACCATTCTGTTCATCTTTGACATTGGCATCTTTACTGAACAGCCCTCATGGACTGGACATTGCAACTTGTGACCCCTTCTTCTATTCATTTCACCAATTAAGTTACAGTTGTTACTGTGATTGTAATCAAAATTAAATTTATCAATGGTGACATTCTCAACAATTACATCTCTGTATTGGCTTGCACGAACAAATGGAGTCTTACTTTTTGCATTAAGCAGACACGTATGATATTGACGATCATATTCTGCAAAAATTGGAGAGTCTTTTGAGAGGCCATGCAGTTGCAGTGTCTTCTTTATACACCCCTTTTCTGATATATCATTTTCATTCATTTCTTCTATTGCAGGTCCAAACTGGTTGGCTGACTTTTGTAGTGTACTGACAGCGGGACTTGGAAGAGAGATGCTGCTGAGCATTCTATGAGCTGCACTTGAACCGATCTACATCTGATGCAAGCCTGACTGCCGTGCAATGTTTAGTTCTGAAGGATTCTTGCCAGGTTTGCTTCTTGGTTTAAACCTTTGTAGATGGGCCAGAGCTTACAGTACCTTTGTATCTTCAGAGAATGCATCCAAACACAACCTTTAAGCCAAGTCCCACAAATTCTTCATATCTAAGTTTGCAAGAGGAATAGGTGCCACAAAGGCGCTCACTTCACAAAGTTATTAGCCTCCCCCAACCAAATGTTTTTTACCTACTGAAAGAAAGATAATTTGCAATGTGTTTTTCAATGGTTAAACTGATATTATTATTACCATAAATATTGTATTGACTTCCCCAATAATTCTAACCAATATGGAATGGTAATAATTACACAGCATATGATTGTATGTTATTGGCATGCGATGTAAAAACCTGTGCATGCCTATATGATATGCACATTGACATGTGTAACACGCGAAACTCGAACAATTTAGGTTATATTTTCCCAGATCAGCCCCCCCCCCCAAATCATATTGGGCCCCTACGCCTATGACGGTAGTTCTATTAGGCATTTTTTTTGGAGTATTCAAAATCATACCAAGTTTTGTGTGGTGGAGTATAAGAATCGCGAGATACAATTTATGAAAGTGGCAAGGAAACATGGTAAATATGACTGATAAAAGGCCAATTTTGACCGAAAATGTCAATTTTTAGGTCATTCACAATCACAGGAATATATGAATAGGCCTAGATAAACTGTGGTGCGACAGTCGGAAATTCCAGCTGTCGCACTCCAATTTTCCAACTATCGTCAGTTTTATCAAGTTCGGGGGGTGAGACACCCCCCACACCCACCCCCCCTTCTAGCCACGTCCGTGGGTGTAAGTCACAACTTCTCAAACAATCATTAAAAGAGGTTTAATGTGGAGTCTAAAAATTTCAATTTTTAGTTAAGATGGCATACTCATATTAGCATTTACATCAATCCACCACAAGTGTTCTCATTCAGAAAAAGCAACAGGAGAACAAATTTCTTGATATGTTATCAATTAGTGTCTGGTGTTTTCTTGGCAGGGATGTTAAGGAGCATGAAAGAGAGTACAAGTGATACAAAAATTTGGTCAGTTGAGGTAAGTTTAGACCAATTTAGGCTTCCCTGGAACAGCATACAGAAATTGATTTCTGCTGAGTAAAGAGGTTTGTTTACAAGTGAGGAAAACTTCAGTCTCTCATAGTAAACAAGCAATCTGCATGGTTATGATATAGAAAATTGAGGGTGCTATGAATGGCCAACTTGTCAGCTATCCAGTTATTGGTTGCATTTAGCTTGTGAGAGCTAAATAGATTAAGGGATCACATTACTTTTTGATTTAGTGTGTATTGGGTAGTGTTTGCACGGGTTATCCGGGTACCCGCCCGACGCCATACTACCCGGTTCCTAATTTATTACCCGCATCCTCCGTAGTGTGATATAAAAAAATAAAAAAAAAAATAAAAAAAATCGCAAATCGATGGTTAGGCAGATTTCCCATTGACTTAGTGTGGTGTTAGGCTACCATGTGTCGAAGATAACAGCAATAACGAAAGTACTCCATGGATATCTTATAACTGCGTCACAATTTCAGCGAATAAACAGATGGTTAGGCCTAGCTAGATTTCTCATTGACTCAGTGTGGTGTGGTGTTTGGCTACCATGTGGAAGAAATTATTATTTATTCATTCGTTTATTTCATGGAAGGAAAGGCTGACAAGGAATTTTATGAGATGTTTACGGATTATAGACGGATTATAGACGGATTATAGACTAAAAAATAATAATCGCAAGTGGCTGTTAAAGTGTTTACTAATCGTTTATTCCAAATGCGATCAAATTGTGCGAATCGCACAATCTCGCGGCTAATGCGAACCCTGGGCCTGCCTAATAGATAGTAGTAGTAACAACTGTTTACGAGCTAAATTGGATATTTATATGGTGAGATCAATAGACGTGGAGAGCAAGCAAAAGCCGCGACGGCAGTGCGATGTTAGTAGTAATGTTAATTATATGAAGTTATTAACAAGTTAATGAAAGAAACAATAGCAAATAGAAATTATTGAGGAAGGTTTTATACCTTATCTTACACCTACGTTTTTGAACATGAAAACATTGTCAGTAGAGAATATGATTCATTTATTATGGCATCCAATATGTCATTTCTTGAAAATTGTGATACTCGAGGGTAAAACAATTTTTTTCCGGGTACCCGGATACCCGACGGGTAACGGCTCTTGGGTACCCGGTTCCCGATTTTTGGACCCGTGTAAACACTAGTATTGGGGCATTTAATAGGTGTATACTACCACAGACCCTTTTATCATGCCGACTAGTATTCAGCAATTGGTTGAGCAATATTGTGTGTCTATGTGTAGGACATTTTATTTGACCGCATAAGAATCATAAACATTTTCAGAAGTCCAACACCTGTTAACAAACAATTTAATAACTTGTTAGTACTTTTATTTTACAATCATTTGGTCAGCATGGAATGTCATTACTTGAATCACAGAAACTATATTTGGTAAGTTGAAACTATGAAGAATCAACAGTGTGTTTTGTTTGTTTACTATTAAAATAGGAATTAATGGCCAAAGAAGTTCAAAATTCCAAGGCTGCTACTAGTGCTTGAGGGAAGACTGAAAGCAGAAAGAATGCCTAATGACAGAGAAAGAAGACATTATACAGACACTGTGTGACTGCATGGTAGGATATACATGGCTAAAATAGGTAAACAGTTTAATACTGTAAACTCACACTATATCATTGCCAAACAGCTCTCTGAAATCTGAAATAATCACGAGGAGCGATTTAATGCTGCAACGTTACGCTGGAGACCCGACTTGCATTTGACAGATACTAATAGTGGGCCCAACTTACAATAAAGTGAGCCTAACAAGTAACTTTGAAACACTTCTTAAGTTCAGGCTCAACCTTGAAACTTATTTTTCGTGACGACCTTCAAAACTTGTTTTGCGACAAGCTCTGCTAACCTTTCAACCAGAGACAAATAAATCATATTTGCTCACGCTCGAAATGATGCTGATTTAATAGTTGCGCGCAGATTCCTCAACATCATGTGTATTTACTGCGTTACTAGCGGGGCCCTATGTGGGTGAAAGTGATTTGTATGTGCTTCCTCCTGCACTGCTGACAGCCGCCCGGTCCATACATTTGTATATTCCCACCTACGAAAACCAGTGTCTAATATGTTTATGAGCTTGCCGAACGTTACAACATCATACAGAAAGCCATGCCGGACAAAATTATATTTAATGAAATAGTAACATATACATTAGTTACTATTTATAAATATATGATATACAAATATGTCATGCATAAACTATATACACGAGGTGTATGAGTAATCTGAATATAAAACGGCATTGCTTGTATATATATATATATATATATATATATATATATATATATATATCTATATATATATATCTATATATATATATCTATATATATATATCTATATATATAGATATATTATAGATATATATTTATCTATATCTATATATATATATTATAGATATATATATTGTAATAAACGTTAACTATTACGAGTCCATTGCTGCTCCTTACCTATTTTTAATTTGTCAGCTAGACTTGTGTATTCATTGTCTATTTCGGTGGCGGTGTTGCGGTCCGCATATTTGTATTTCTGAGATATGTTTACAGTTAGCAACCCACCATATTTGGCAGGGTCCATCTTGTACATGTTCCTGGTTTTGTCTGCCTCTACGAAGATTTCTTTAGAGGGTGTGATGTTTTCTATGTCCTTCTTGAGGTTGGACAGGAACTTCTCCATCACTTCCTTGAACTTAATGTTCTCGACCATTTCCAGCATATCGGACTGGAATGAGACCAACTCCGGGATTTGTGGAGGGACGCATCTGGATTTTAGCCCGTTTGCATCGGTGGTGGCGGTGTTGTCCTCGTCACGGCTGGTGTCACTCGTTTCCGCATCGGTGTCAGTATCGGCCAGGATGAATAATGCTCTCCATCGCATCCATTTATCAGCTTCTCTGTCATCTCCAGCAGTCTTTTCAAGTATTCTCTAGTTGATGGCAAAGGAATGTTCTTGCCCGAGTAGTTCATATTGTATCTGTAATAAAGTATGGGTCACTATTCCACGAACTACCATAAATATATATATATATATATATATATATATATATATATATATACACATATATATATATATATATATATATATATATATATATATATACATATATATATATTATTAGAGAAAACCAGAGAAATAAGATATGACTCATAATTGACAAATAAGGAGTAAGTTTTAGAAAATCTATTGGAATTTTCGGTCCCCCCTGGGACCTTCGTCAGCAATACTTGGCAGTTGAATGAGAAGTACAAAATGTGTTTATTACATATATATATATATGTATATATATATATATATATATATATATGGAAGACTTCCTCCACTTTGTACTTTTGTGGCAAACAAATAAATAAATAAATAAATAATATATATATAATATATATATATATTTATATATATATCTATATATATATCTATATATATATCTATAGATATATATAGATATATTATAGATATATATTTATCTATATATATATATATATATATATATATTATAGATATATATATTGTAATAAACGTTAACTATTACGAGTCCATTGCTGCTCGGAGTTGTACAGCGATCGTCAGGCCTACTGATCCGTATAAAATATGGGTCGCTATTCCATGAACTACCATTTGGGTTTGACACGGCTGGGTGGTTTCCTTTTGTGTCTGTTGCCATGTCTACAGGTAGAGATGAGCTCGCTTCTCTAGTTGAGCGTGTTGCCTTTGAGGATGGTAATTTGGAGCTTTTCTTTGCAAAGATTGCATAGACCAGAACCAGACTGCCGCTTGTGCGTTTGGACTGTGACACAATTTCCCAGTGTATTGAATATTCAGCTTTTTTCTCCTTGAGTTGCCAGATGTGTTTAGAGAGTTCCGTTTCTTTCTTATATCGGTCATGTTGGAATGATTTGGTGTGGTTGTTGTATCTCTTCTTAAATTCTCCGCTCGCGAGGCCTATGTATGACGCGTTGTCGGTTCATGACGTGACTGTGGCTTTGTAAATGACGTCATTAACCAAGCAGTTGC